>NW_014569611.1:646690-653472 GCF_001313835.1 Polistes canadensis
TTTTTTTTTTTTTCAAGGGACGAATAGAAAACGTTTGAAAACTAATGCCTTTGTCAAAAGATGAGAATCAACCCTTGAAAATTATGACTTGTATTGTACGTGAAGAAGGGAATAACGAATGAGGAAGTTATAAAGACAACGGAAATTCAAGAGAGTCTATAGTATTAAACGGAATACTTATCTCTCCATAATAAGAAATACGAGCTAGTCTCATATAAATTTATTCAGTTTTAGAAGAACCTTTTGTTAGATTCGCGCAGAACGTTCGTGTGAAATCCGATTATCCTTCTTGCTATTCCCGGTCGACGAGCCGATTACATCGTCCAAGTGAAATATATATTATAGTATATCTGCACATATATATAAAGTAAACCATATAAATGGGAACACCTAAATAATTTTGCGTATTTACGATCGTAACGAGAAAAAAAAATAAACTTCGATAGAAATGATTCTAGTTTTGTGAAAAAACAAACCGGAAAAATTTAGATACACCGGAAGTATTTTTTTAAGCTTTAAAATTGATATACAAAATAATAATAATAATTGACGATACTGAATTAGTCTTTAAATCGGTAAATAATCTATTATTTTTTTTTTCTATCCAAGAATGCACACAAAACGAATCTAACGGAAGTGCTTCGAATAATTCCATAGAGTTAATTAACAGAGAACTCGTTTGGAATGTTCGATACATCGAACGGTATGTACTAACTTAGGCAACAATTTCAATAATCGCATTTAAGATTATTGTTCGAGGATCAATCGTGCTTTATCGATAAAGAGCTTTGTTAACGTTTGTAACAATAAACGTTATTATTTTTAAACTCTATTTTGTATTAAAGGATTTAACGATTTTTATCAACTAGACGTTAAATGTCGAAGTAACCCAATTTTTCCTATAAAAAAATAACGATTATCTTCGAATTTGTATTTTTGAAAATAAATATAATATAGAGATGAAATTTGATTATTATATTTATAGATATTTAAAGGAGAAATAAATGTTAATTTTTATTACAAAATATTTATATTAGAAAAATTACGTTCATTTAATAATTGTGCTGCCTAAATCGTGTAACATTTACAATTTTATCCCTTGTTTATTAATTAAATTAAAAAACTGAAATTAGTGAACCTTTCTAATTATACGAATTTATATAGACATTTATTTTAATTGATTCAAATTGTGATGTAAATCAATATATATTATTAAACAATTAAACTATTCTAGATTGCGAATAATAATATTATATTTCAACATTGAATGTGCTTAAATTTATTATTGTAAATATTTCAAAATATATCAGGAAAGAAAATAAGTGAATAAAAAGATGAGATAGAAAAGAAACACGAGACGATAACATATTTAAAACTATATAAAAGAAAAGAAAAATAAAAAGAGAGAAAAAGAGAAATAGAGAAAGAGAGAGAGAAAGAAAAAAGAGTTAATACGAAAATCGAGGAAAACGCTTTTATTCAGTTAACATGTGTGGTACTGTTCATCGCATAGCGACCCAGTTTATTTGATCTGTGAGTAATCCGTTACGGGTGTGCGCGTAGAAACATTTTATTACATAATGTAACCTAGAAAAGAAAAAAAAAAAGAAAAGAGAAAGAGAGAGTGAGATACAGAGAGAGAGAGAGAGAGAGAGAGAGAGTTGTAGACGCGTGCATGATGCATACCGGGTATTACTATTTTTAACTTGAAAGGTAAAGAAATTTTTTTATCGATAACCTTCGATACTTCCAAGATATATTCTCACTCTCTCTCTCTCTCTCTCTCTCTCTCTCTCTCTCTCTTGCTCTTCTTCCCATTTTTTTTTTCTTTTTTTTCGTAAACTTTATGAAGAGAGAAACGAAAGTAAAAAAGATAAAATTTCGATATTTCGACATTTTATTTTTCGAAAAAACTTACAAATTTTACCTAACTGCAAAGCAATAGTTAAGAGAAATTTTGTAAGCGTGTAGAGAAAAATAAAACTTTCTTTTCGAAAAAAAGTTTTTATTGTATTTTTTTTTGGCTGGCGTACCCCTAATGGATAAACTTTCAAAATGACGGCGCATTTTTGGTTGCGAACCAAGTTACGCTCGTAAAAGCGCATTCGATATGATCTAAAGAATGCAAAAGAGATATATGCAATTTATATAAATAATCTATGATATGATATGAGTGCTGGTGAATCTATCGTTAATAAATAAACAATAAAATACTATATGATTTTTTCAGATGATCGTTTCTCAAATTATGATACATGTATCACTCTAATGGTTTCATTACGTAATTTTTGGTTGTACAATTTTTACACAAAATATTTGAATATATTTTCAGAAAAAAGAAATGTATTTTAATATTGTAACGAGTTACACAATATACAAATATAATTAAAAATTATCTAAAGAATTATTAATATTTTATTCTTTGATTTATAAACACTCTACCACTTTGGTATGTATTGATTTTTAATGGGGAAAAATTTTATGATAGTACATATATTTTTTTATTCTTATTGGTAAAAAATTGAAAAAATTTGAAAGACTCCGATATAGATTATTTAAAATAATAAACGTTGATTTTCAATTTTTAATTTATTTCTAAATGTTAATGTTAGTCAGTTCATTTATTCATTATAATTTTTATAAAGAGAAACATACTTTTGTATGTACGTAAGAGAGTTTCATTCGATTCTAATTTCTCATTTCAAGAATATCTCCTTCTCTCTCTTTATTTCTCTCTGTCTTTTTCTCTTCTCATTTTACATACAAAAGTAAACAAAATGACACATGATGTAATCATGTAAAAGGAGAATCGATTGAATCGATCCATCGACCATGAACTTATACTATCGAAGCCTGTAAAGTTGAACAACATCAACGTTTTCAATTCGCAACAAAAAGAAAATAAAATAAAACAAAAGGACAGAATTAAGACCACAAAATCGCTCATGCAACTGACCGCAGGAATGCAAAACGATAAGAAGAATATGGTGAAACGAGCCTACTACTGAAGTTGTCTTACCATAATAAGAATGACAGAGAAAGATAGTTTGCGATAGCATCAAAACAATGCTTATTATATCATTGTATGTATGTACGTAAATATATGTCACCGTTAAACCAAGAAATTTGTTAATTCATTGTGATAATGAGTTAAATTAGAAAATAATTATTATCGACTAATTAAAATTATAATAAAATAAGGCAGAGTTACATACTTTAACTAGATAATATATGAATTCACGAGACGTGTTTAATTAAATTACGAAATTGATATTCGATACATAGATTAAATCGAATATAACATCATGATTTACAGAGTACACAGTTACAAAAAATACAATTATTATATTTTTAAATAGTACTTGATATTGGACTTCCTATACATATTATAATGTTTTTGAGATAATTGGGCATATCTTGCAAGATTAATTTTCTTATCGGTTATAGAACATTTTATACATCTCGAATAGAATTTATATATATATATCAATTAAAAAGTTAAATACATACGTTTTTTGTTTATAAGAATTTGGAAATATTGTATCATATTAGAAAAAAAATATTGATCCTAATTAAATTGATAGTAGGTATAAGAATACTCTTACAACAACTCACTGTATAAACACAAGGAGAAAAAAAGCTCGTTAAGAAGGATACTTGAGTTGGCTAATTATTTCTCTAACGTTGTTGATAGACGTTTAATAGGATGTCTAGTTAAACATCTAATAGGACGTAACAGGTAAGTCAAAGTACTTCCTGGTGTTGTTCAATTAGATTAGAAATAATAAGATAGAAAGATAATTAATAGATCATTGATCGATAGGAAATTAAAGTGGACTTACCTATTGCACAGTGGAGTAGGAGAAGAGTTGATATTGTTCGAGTGGTAGTACTCATGGTGAAGAACGTTGCTTTTCTTTCTTCTTTCGACATATTTCTACGACGAAAAACAATAGAAAGTAAAGGTAGAAAAGTCCCTTCTACGAATGACTCATAATCTTCCTTCCTTGAGAATGCTTTCTTCTGTTTCTCCTTCTACCCTCCTCTTAATTTTCCTACTTTTTCTTTCTTTCTTTCTTGCTTTCTTGCTTTCTTTCGAGCGTCTTTCAACGGACCACCATTATGCTTTCATACGACGACGGTGTTAATTAACGTTCTTTCACACCGACGCCACACACGTAGTTGTTAATAACTTCGTTCGACGCGTTTGCTTTAGACCATCATCGTCATCATCTTCTTCTTTTTCTTCTTCTTCTTATAATACTCTCTCTCTCTCTCTCTCTTTCTTTCACTATATCTTTTTAGTAACGAAAGAAAGAGAGAAGGGGTTATTTTACGATCGAATCTTATTCCTTTTTTCGATCGTTAAATACACAGGTAGATATTTTTCTTTTCGTAATAACGTCTTCTTTATAGATCTTTCAACAACTTTGATCAACTTTTTTCTTTTCTTATGTTACAAAAAGAGATATATATATATATAAATAAATAAATAGATAGATAGATAGGTAGATAGATAGATAAAAATTAGAGTCAAGGAATAACGAGAATTCTCGAGATTAATTAAGATGGAAGATGGTCGTTGATAATTCGTCTTCGATGAAGAAGAATTCTTCTTCACTTCCACTTCCTATCCGATGTTGTTATATTACCTAACAAAGTTTGAAACACACAATATTATAAATAGATAAGCTCGAGTTTCTACGTAGGCGTCGATATCACCGGTTGTGTATTATGTTAGTTACGAAATAACTGGTAGAAACGGTCGATCAGACAACCAACCTGTTTTTGGTCATTTTCCTCTAACACCTAACACTCCTATTATCTTCAATGTCACATTGAGAAAAATATGTGCGTATGTGTGTCAGAGAGTCGTAGAATATATCCGTGATTTCATTGTGAATTGAAAACGGTTTTTCCATTTAGTACCTGAACAATCAATCAATCATTCTATGCAAAAAAAATGACGTTTGTATGTATTTACGTACAATGATATTACGTCTTATTATAATTCATTGTGAATTTTCAATAGTGATTAAAAATGTCATCTATAAAATATCTCTACAATGTACTCATTAATTATTGTATATTCGTGATAAGAATAAAATTAAATCGTGACATAAATAAATCGATAGATAAAATATATACCTTTGTATATCATTTGTTTAAACTATCGCAGAATACACAAATAAATAGATAAAATTTCTTACAAATATAAATTTTTCTTATCGTATATATTTATACTTTATATTTCGTTAAAACATATTTATATCGTATAGAAAATATTTTTACGTTGAAAATTCATAAAATTCACGAGAAAAAGAATTGTTTAACGAGTCGTTCAAGAGGAAACTAAGATAGTAAATATAGTTATATCTAAGAAAGTCTATTTACTATTATAGCCGAAGCGAGACCCTATCATCGTACAAGGTAGAAAGAGAAAGATATGAGAAATAGAGGGAGATAGAGATAGAGCTTAACTTTATGATCTAGCAGGTTATAGAGATACCTTTTAATCCCTCCTACACAATGGTTCGATGACGTAAACGGCCATGACTGCTCCTATAACGGGCCAATATAGGAAACTCTACCGACTCGATCAAGTATCTCTCCTTCCCCTCTTTTGCTTGGATTATTTTAGCAATACGTTATGAAACTAAGGGAATAAAGTATTTTTTATCTTTTCTTTTTCTTTCTCTTTCTCCCTTGATACAAAATCACGATATTATATCCCAGGGGTAGTAAACACGTCAATTGTGATTTTTGATTGATCATAGAACCTAAAACGATTTCTAACACATTTAATATAAGTAATCTTTCTATAAACACGATAAATAGGTACCTAGAAAATACCGAAATAATTTGTATTGTATGAAATCCATAGTTCATTATTTTAAGGTAATTAAGTTTTTAAATATGTTATGCAAAAATCATGTTAACCAGTGATGTAAAAGTACAGTGTTGTATAATGGTTTGCGTAATTTTCTTATCGTGCGAAACAGTGTTATAGGATGCTGTGTCGTAGGAGGGCTAAAAAAAATCCATTAGATAACGAAATTATAACTCTGTAAACTGATTTAATCTTACAAGGTGGAAAACTTGAGAAAGATTGTTGGAAATATTTATCGAATGTAACGAATCTTGATTTGGATCTATATACTTATGAAAATTGGATTTTTTATATTTAAAATTCACGATGAGACTAAACAATGTTCCCTATGTTCCTAATATTGTCTTGATACATAACAAATTATGAATGATTGGTTGAATACACACAGATATAGACTTTCCACATTAATTATATTATAAGAAAATAAAATTTGATATGTATCTTTTGTTGCTAAATTTTAATTAATAAATAAATATCATGTTAATTTAATACAACCTTCCCCTACATTGTCATTTATTAATATACAAAACATAATATGTTCGAATATGTTAAATGATAAAATTTTAATAGATAGATCGTGACACATTTTTAGAACAAAAAGTCAATCGCATATATAATAAAATTGACCACCCCTCTTATATACTACCATAATACATCGAGTTACTGATCGATTGACATAATGTGATTACTATAGAAAAGAAAATAGATATCCGTTATGTTTAATGATATATGAACATTGAACACACCTCTACTCTGAGTAATGAGAAAGTATAATTTAAATAATATTTTTTCAATTTTAATTGAATAATTAGAGATAATATAGAGGTTTTTTTTATTTAATTATTATTTAATAAATTGACAAATATATATGTGTAATTATAATATATTAATT
>NW_014569611.1:653521-684998 GCF_001313835.1 Polistes canadensis
TTTATATTATATTTATTGTTATGCAATGTGTGGAATGAGAGAGAGAAGAAGAGGTATTAGGAAAAGAACAAAAAAAAACATCATTGGATACGTGAAGGTAAAAGAAGAAGCGTGGGAGCACGTATAAGAGAGATATGGGGTGGTGGGTGGGTGAGGGGGGAGAGGGAGAGTAAGATAACTGACAGAAGAAGGTAACGGTGATACTAGAGAAAAGGAAAGAGGAGAGGGATAAGAGAAAAAGATAAAGGATGAAAAATAATCAATAGGGAAACAAGCGCAGAATAAATGAAATATGAAAGAATAATTGAAAGACGGAGAATATTATATAAGAGAAAAAAAAACTGGATTGTTTACGCATTAGTGGAATAATAATTAAGAGCAATATAAAGTGTATATCAATAATACAAAAAATTGATTAATTATTCTATATTCTATTTTAAATTGTATTTTTTATTTGCATATCATAAATGAGAAGAAAAATAGTAAAATTAAACGAGGAAAAGACAAATATTTACTCATTATATTATATATGCAAATATTATTTTATGACATACATTGATCAAATATTTATATATAAATATATATATGTTATATTTATAATTGAATAAAAATCGATAAATGAAAAATGTTTGTTTCCTCGATTGGAATCATTCTCAACATATATTAAAGAATAAAAATAAAACGAGTCTTAAAGAAGATAGAACTTCAGTAAAAAAAAGAACACTTCAGTATCGAAGGCTGATCTTCTCGGGAACGCACCACGTAGTATTTTTGTATTTGCGATTTATCTTTATAATTTTCAGGAGTCAAGCAACACGCGATAAACTGATGCAAAGCAAGGTATTAGTATAATAATTCAAGTGCACGCCTTCGAAAGTGAAACACCTCTCGGTGTATTATCACGTAACACAAACTGAAATTGGGTCGTACATATCAATCTTCTGTAAAGGAAAGTCGAGAGTAACTGAGACACCAAGATCTAGAGTACACTACGAAGATTTCTATAATTAATTAAGACGGATTTTAGCCGTACCATTACTTCGCAAAGTCACGTAAGCGATGTAAGCTTCTCAACTATAAATTGTACCATGTATTTATGTATATATATATATGTATTGGTAATTAAAATAATGAATTATCAATAAGTAAACAAACAAAAATTTACCTTATCATTTATTTTATAATATAAATAATTGTAATATAAAAAATAAATCATATAAAATTGATTTTGTTAATTTTCTTATTTAGCCCACTCTACCATAATTACCGGTAAATATTGTTTTATTTGTATGGATAAAACATACATGTATAAATAGAATCTCCGAAAAATCGATTTACCAAACTGACAAATTATAAATACTATTTGCAGATATTTAAATTGCATCATGAGTCCATATTTCTGTAACATCACTGTCATTGAAAATTCATATCTTGAAATGTGAAAATTGTTATGATTTTATTTTCTCAGTAAAGTGACTTTTGAAATACTCTATATATATATAGAAGTTAAACATGTATATTATAAACTTGAAGAAGCCGGAGTTAGAAGTTGATCTGATTAATAATAAAACAATTCTCTCTTCGTAACAGTCCGTTTAATAATCAACTAAGGAATGTCACCATTACCATGAAAGACAAGGAATGAACTTTCTTATTTATGATACTTCATTAGTAGTAATCTCTTTTTGTTTCTCTTTTTCGTAAATATTATAAAGTAATTTGATTTCATTGTAAGAGTACCTGTTTATTAATACACGCGTATAACCTTGTTACTCTATAAATATCATTTCTCTTACTATAACTGTAACAGATTCCAACGCCAACGAATAATTAATTATTTTATGCAAAATAACTGCATCGAAAGAAAAACTATGATACTATAATAATACTCATAAGCAACTTGTTTTGTAAAACGATTAAATCGACAAATTCTTATGTCATTTATATCGATAATTATGACAGTGAATAAAGATAAAAAATGTGGATTAATTTTATATATGATTTATTTTATAATATATATAATTATAATATAAAAAAACATCATATTATCAATTTTATCACTTTTTCGACTAATGTAACTCCACTCTGATAATTTGGCACATTTCACGATTCGGTACGAGAATTTTCATATGAAATAAAATTTGTATTATATATTTACGAATCTTCCAAAAAGTCATATTTTCGTTATTTTTTTTAAATAATTTCTTTCTCCTATTATACACAGGATATTACCTCAATCAGTCATTTATTAATATTCTCAATAAATTATAAGAAAAAAAAAAAGAAAAGAAATAAGAGAAGGAAATGAAATGTCTACGTCTAAGAAAATTGATATTAAAACACATCGAACAATATATCCCTGTTCGTTATTAATAACAATCGGGTATATTTGTTCGTATTAAATTTGAAAAATTGACCGTATCCCGAGAGTAAAAATATTCACGAAAGAGTAACGGAACGGCGTACACGGAAGATTAATCTTCTTCGAATAATTTTGTTCTCGTCAAAAAAGGAAAACACACACATACACATACACACACACACACAAACAATAAATTGAAAAAGAAGAACGTAACTGGAACACGGTGATCAACGAGCCGACTTTTAGGACGCTCGATTGATTCTCAAAAGAATAAGATGTCAAAAATATACGCGTAAGAAAAAAAATACAAAAAAAACAAAAAAGGAATGAATGAAGGAAGAAAAAAGAAGAAGAAAAATAAAAAAAGAACTTTCAATGGTAAACGAATAATTCGCGTGGGCGCATAAGATCCCATCGTTCTTTTGAACAGACAGAAAACGTCGAGACTCTTTTGAAGTTACTCTGTAGAAAAAGAAATATTAAAGAGGGCGAGAGAGTGAGAGAGAGAGAAAGAGAAACACCTGTAAGTGCAATCGCGGAAGTAGTCGTGGTAAATACGCGGGTAGTCATTAATCAAGCACCATGACGTCTCACTGAACTGCGATGCAAATGAGGTCGAGCGTTGCGTTTCGAGAGACGAGCACACGCACACTTCGCGGAAAATTCAAATATGTTTTTTTTTTTTTCTTTTTTTTTATATTTTTTCCTTTTTCACATTTTCGGACAAGCTAATAGAACCACGAATTTCTTTTCATCAAAATTCTAAAGTAAATACAAGGAACGTATTCGTTCGTACTTAACGTTCTCTCTCTCTCTCTCTTTCTCTCACTTTTCTTTTTTTTTTTTAATCGAAAGTGAGGTAAAATGATAAGAGGAAGAAGATAAAAAAAATAAAAATATAGAGAAAAGAAATATTAAAAAAAAAAATTGTTAAAAATTAAATTATTTATATCTCCTACAGGAGTTATTGATTTATTTCATTCAATTGCATAAATTGGACACATTAAACCTTCGCACTCACGCACACATGCAAGAATACTAAAGTATTTGTTCATGTGCCTTATCGTCCGAAACAAATGTATAATATCTCTCACATTTGTTCGTTTTCTATTTTTTTTTAGAAAATAAATGACATAAGGATTGAAAAATACAGTGGTAGGTGGACAATCGTGATAACGATTTACAATTAATTGAAAAGATTTTACGCGAAATAAATATATTCGATTTTTGAAAGTTACGAAACGCGTATTTCGATAACAAACAAATCTCTTTCTGTTCGTTATAGAATTTTAATCGTTCTTTAAGCGTCATCAGAATTGAATTTCCAAGCGATTACTGAAATTCCAAACATGGTGCTAGATTTCGATTGAATAGAGGAAGTCGGCGAGAATATCGTTATCAAATTCGTCAAATTCTCTCCGAAATATTTTACTAGAAACCATTGGAGAGAAAAATAGAGAGAGATTTTACATACAAAATTCAAACATATAATTTTATTATTTTCAAGAAATTGTATTTAATCAAATAATTGATCGACAAACACTTCTGCCATATTTCTGTTAAAACCTCTATTGCCTTATCGTAAGATTCCCGTGAATATTTTGAAAAAAAATAATTCAACAAATGATTTTCAGAGGATTCTTTTAAAGTCAACTTAAAAAAATCAAAAAAGTTCTATAGAGACCGAAACAATTATAGTAATCTGACGGTAGAAGGTCAACATTATAGTATGATGGATGCACCAAAACTTCCCAATCAAGTTCTCTCCATTTTTGCTGGGTCATCAAAGATGCATGTGGTCTGGTGTTGTCATGATGGGAACACAACGCCCTTTCTGTTGATCAATTGTGGTCACTTTTTTTAATTGCCTGTTGTAATCTTCTTAATTGCTGACAGTAGAGATCAGAATTAATCGTTTAACCAGATAGCACCATCTCGTAATGTATGATTTTTGAATTTTTCAATACAACCAAACACACAATATCGCTTTCCTTGCTGTCAATTCAGACTTTGGTACCGTCTTTCCCTTTATTGAAGTATAAGTTCAAAATATATCTAATTTCTTTCTTATTTTTATTCATTTTAAAGATGCAATAACTTCAGACCAAATAAATAAATATCACCAATTATTTGTTTCTTATTAATTTATGAAATGTCATTTTTTAAACGCATGCCGGTATGATACGATCGAAATACTTATACCAGAATTATGCAATTTTAAAACCATCTAGTAAAAAAATCGACGAAAATCTTTTCGGTTATCTACTATTCATATAGGTATACGTTTCATTTCCTGTAACAGGTTGTCTTTTCTAAACGAAAAAACAAGCTCTCAAAGCTACACTCCCTATTTCAGTTACATCAACACTGTTATTTTCCAACAAGTATACCTGACCTACCTGACGTACATGGTACGTGTGTTCGTTCGACATCACAAGATTACAAATAATCTGGGATGTATTTTGCAGGAAAATAATTGTTTTATCGTACGAGCTCTCTTCATCTTGTTTTTCTACATTTTTTTTTTCTTTCTATAAAAGTAAAATAATAATTTATCGATAAAAATGAAGATAAAATGATACAACGAAAATTTACGGGCACAGAGTGTTTGGTTCATTTTGTTTGATCAAATGATAGAAAGAAAAAAAGAGAGACAGAAAAGAAATAAAAAAAAGCAACAACTAAGAAGTTTGAATAATATCTAATTGAGAATCATGCATGTAAATACTTAAATCACACATACGTACATGCATAATAACTGTCTCTTTCTCTTTCCCTTTCTTTTTCTCCTTCTCAAAGTAACGTAATAATTGTGGGTAATAAATCACCTGGATATTTAATATTATTACCAACGTATATTATCCTTTTAATACTCTTTAGTTAACTGACCATACACATGTTTAACTGTTGCGACGTTAAAAGATCTCTAATAACAACTCAAGCGTCTACAAATCGTCTAATAATTCAAGGATTCTCAACTTGCCTTCTTGTTATTGATCATTCAAATAGCAAATGCGAAAACAGATATTAGCCCTTCCTCTGGAATACTGGAATACTTAAAACGATTTGAAGTAACACATATATATATATACTTTCAACATATTTGCGGATAATTAGATGATCTACAAATAAGTTACATCCAATTGAAAATTAGATCTTCACTCGAGAATCTAATAGCATTGAAAACTATTTGTGTGAATAAGAAGCTTGTAATATATAATGATCAAATAAGAATAACATTTAATCGTTAAAATCGTTCAAAGAAATAGCAAAGATGCACAATTTACAGCATTGCATTATCTGATATTTTATGAACTTTACATGCTAAATTTATAACTTGATATGCTATTCTGCGCGTAGAAAAAAGATTGTACTTTAATTTAATATAAGTGTCATTAAAATCTATTCACTTTTAGTATAAAAAATATTGACCAAAACTTTTCAAAGAAATAGCAAAGTTGTACAATTTACAGCATTGCATTCTCTGATATTGTGTGATCGTAGTATGGCTGCGTGTGTCTGTGCTGAGAATATATTCTTTTCAACGTTGTTTAAATAGTAATTTGATATTCTATTGAATATCAAAGTATTATGTTCGATGCCTAGAGAAAAAACTGGAAGAATTTTTTAATTTCTGATTTCGTCTGAAGGCTCTTGGCATTCATAGTAATGCTTAGGAATTACTAGCAATGGCTGATCTCCGGCTTTAACGGTAAAATATATCTATACATATATGTTACATATTCTATGTATGAAAAGAAGAGAGCATAGAGAGTAACGAAACGTGATATTAAGACACGGCTATATTTTCATGCGTTATAATAACAATAATTTTTCCGGTTTTCTCTCTCGTAAAATGCGAGCGAGCGAACGCTCGCACGCGTGAGAGAAAGAGAGAGAAAGAGAGAGAGAGAGAGTTAATCGCGCGAGGAAAGCTACGGAGAAAAAATAAAAAAAAAAAAAAAAAAAAAAAAAAAAAAAAGCCGAGCAATTTATTCCGATCGTAAATTCATTCGTCGCTCGTATAAAAAGTCCGAACGGAGGAATGCGATACGTAGTGGTAGTAGTATTTTTTTTGTACTCTCTCTCTCTCTCTCTCTCTCTCTCTCTCTCTCTCTCTCTTTTCCCTTTTTCCCTCGGTTTACCCTCTTTTTTGGTTTTTTTTTTTCTTTTTCAAGGCACGAAAATGAAGGGAATGAAACGAACGAGTTATCTCTTTTTCCCTTATTTTTTTTTTCATTGGTTAAGACTACCTAGTCGAGTTTGCTGCTTCTCTGACATCACCACCCATATTACGTTGGCCTACGCAAACTCTCTTTCTCTCTCTCACTCTCTTTCTATTTCAATCTTTCTTCCTCGTTAACAGCATCCCACACCGGAGAAAGAGCTTGCACTCGTTCCGGTGCATACACGCACGTGTTTCCTTCGTGTTTTTGCGCATTCCACCTCGAAGATCGACGACGAAAAGATCTCAGGGAAGAGGGAGGCAAGAACGAACTAACGAAGATCGAGAGAAAAAGAGAGAGAGAACAAGATAAATAGTAGTTATGCTTCTTGAATTCCATCGTGTAATGGCCAGTAAGAAAAAAAAAATAAAAAAAAGAAGAAACGTGCACGCCATTATGGGAGGTTAATGATTCCGTGGCGAGGACATATTGATCAGCGAATGCAGACCATCCCGTATTGTCAAGGGAGAGTGCTCTCATTGAAATGATAGGATACTTGATAAACCGAATAGAGGTTTTAACGACAATAAGACCACCTCGGTAAGTGCTCCAATCGAACGTATGGATTTACGATGATTAATATTACGATACGATATTTTTATCGATAATTCATCCTCAAGGATTTTCTTTTTTCTTTTCCTTTTCTTTTTTCTTTTCTTTTTTTTTTACTGATAAAATGATTTTTTAGTGTTCATTATTTAGATAGTTATTTTATCATGTAATTTCCAATTATCATTGATTTCCCGAAATATATGAATATATGTAATAATAGTGAACGGAAAATATATAAGATAATAATTAATAAAAATATTGACCGAAAAATATGCATGATAAAATCGCAAATTAAAATAAAATCATTTCAAATTATCATGCACAAATAAAAAACCAAATTTTGTTTAGAATCAAAATATTAGAAGTAGTTATCATTTTTATTTTTCCTTTTTATCAATTGTCACACACTTTCTTTTTTTAAATATTTATACAGTAAGACTTTTATCTAAATATAAAACAAAAAGGATTCAATTTTCATTCTCTTTTCCTTCTTCTTCTTCTTCTCTAGAAATATTTTGAAAAGTATATAATACATACATATATATATATATGTATGTATTATATACTTTTCAAAATATTTCTAGAGAAGAAGAAGAAGAAGGAAAAGAGAATGAAAATTGAATCCTTTTTGTNTTCTTTTCTTTCTTTTTTTTTTTATTATCTTCGTTCCATGTAAACTTGCAATTTCATACGAGTATTTTAAACGTATATATATATATATACGTTTAAAATACTCGTATGAAATTGCAAGTTTACATGGAACGAAGATAATAAAAAAAAAAAGAAAAGAAAAGAAAGGAAAAGAAACGAAAGGAAGGAATAGAAGTAAAAGAGTCGAGAGAGGAAGGGCATCGATTTTCGAAAGGGAGATCTCGTGCGATCCTCTAACCACATTCTAAGCTGGACTGAGTGTCTAAGCACGTTCGCTAAACAGGCAGATACGTTCACCAGATAGGAGATACTTATGGCACTTCGGGGTATGAACTCGTGACCGCCGGGAGTGTGCTGGATATACTCGACCCTCTCTTGCAGAGACCCTTATAGTACTACCTTCGTGAAGATACAACAAAATAGGAAGAGGAGGATGTGTTCAACGATATAACGGGTCTTCTCCACCTCCTATCTTTTCTCCTTCTCTTCCTCTCCACCACCACCACCACCACCACCACCACCTTTACCTCCACCCCTCGACGTGGCAGAACTTCTTGGAATCAACCTCCCTTTGCTCTTTGTTGTACATAAGGATAGAATATCCACGTTGTCTCTTACCATCGACGAGCTTTATTTACTTTTACTTCCTTTTGCATCCTTTCAACTCCTATCTACTACTACACTCTACCTGCTGTATTATAATACTATACTCAGTACGAAACTCTTCGAATATAATCGTCTGAAACAACCTCTCTCTTTCTCTCTTCTTGTTTTCTTTATTCTATCTTTATCTATCTCACTCGCCCTCTCTTTCAACTTCTTAATAGAAACTTTAAAATCAGAATTCTCTTAAAAGCATGCTTAAGAATAACGTCGATGAGGATGAGTATTGTGTTTCGCAAATAAGAGAAATTTTTCGAATTTATTAAATAGAGAAGAGTGGGTTAAGATAGTTTATTAAATAAAGAGAGTCGATTTTGTCTATTAACTTAATAGTAAAATGTAGAATAAAAATTCAAATAAAAGTATTTTGTTATAGTGGATAGAGATATTTTTATTTAAATGTACATCTAATTTTGATAATTAAGTTTTTTCAAAATTAAAGGGGAATTACAAAGGTTTGAAATTTCAAAAATATCATTGTTTAGTTTATTGCATATTCCGATAATTAACTTGTATATATATAAGGAATTAAATTTATAGAAAACAATGAAATAGTAAGAAAATCAATATACAAGTAGTTTGATTTTAAGATTAAAAATGAAGAATAAGAAATCAAAAAAGATCAGAAAAATCGAAAAATGTAACTTGCAATCGATGACAATAATTCATTATCGATCTCTTATTAACAATCATATTAGCGAAATGAAATGAACCGGAGAAATGAATGAAGTGAAAGGAATTCTTGGTAAATGGCATAGATAAAGCAAATTATTTCATAGCTAGATAATTCTCGATTGAGACATACTTCGACGAAGTTCGAACGTTTTAATCGAGCAATTAACCTATCATCGTTTATCTATGATCAAACAAAGATCCTATACAAACAAAAGATCCTCTTTCCAATTACATTCAAACATTCTAATTACACAGAATTAGCAAAATATTCTTTTCACTAACTTAGGTTTTGCAGTTTAGTGAACCTCTTACGTTTTTTTACTTGTTATACGAAAGAATACTTATTCAGCAAACAGTTTAAACGATAAAAAGTTTTGTTATCGTCTTTCTAAGCATAAATATTCCCATATAAATAGTCCATCAAAACTTTAAATACAACTTTCTCGAAACTACTTGTTTCTATGCGTTTTACAACGATATTTCGAAGTATCAATTTAAAAATTATGCTCGAATTATGAAACAATATGATTCATAATTTTATCTGAAAATTGGTAGGAAGAAAAACTTTATCACATTATTATACAATAATAAACAAATAAAATAAATGTTTTCCAATCATTTGTAATTTTGCAGATGTAATTTCCATTTTCGATTTGTTAAATATGTTAATAATTTAATTTCATCCAATCGACTGAAATTATAATAATATTAAATTTTTTAATGTTATATTATAATTAATAACCGTAAAAAAAATACAAAGTATAGTTTAAAATTTCAAACCTATTTGGTACCTTTGAATGATTAATTGTCTTTCATCGAGTGAGAAATTTTTAAATTAGGTTAATTTAGGATATTACTAACATAAGCAAAATAAAAAGATTCGTTTGTTTCAAAAGAATCTTATCTGAAAAGTATACCTTTAGCATACTTACGAAAGAGAAAAGAGAGAGTGAATTTAAGGATAAAATTCAGCGTTATCGGAAATTCCGCGAATAGCAGGAACCACATTCTGTGACGTCCTAACAAACGAAGCTCCTTTTTCTTTGAAAAGTCTTTTGTTCCGGATCATTTTATCGGTAACAAAATACTCTACCATGATAAAGACCAAGGAGTAACTTGAACTTGAACTATCCTAAATAATAGAATACGAGACAACTATCAATTTAATCGTTAAATAAGATAATAAATCAATTAAGTAATAGAATAAAGAAATTATATTTTTTGAATTATTAGATTTTTCCTAAAGTTAACCAGTTAACTGTAAAAATTTCTTTGAATAATTTGTAATGAAATTGTTTTGCCAAAATGAAGCGATGACGAGTATACTCATCAACAAAAAAAATATTAAAATTTCTCCGTGAATAGTTAACTGGTTTAAATATCTAACTCATCAGAAATTCGATAAATATTGGATTCCTCAAAGAGTTCGTGTTAATTTATTAATATATGTATATTATAAATAATGGATTATTAATTTAAAATATTTTAAATAAATACGTTTATAATGATATTTATTTTAGTTTTATTTACAAACATATATCGAATGTATATATATACGAGGTAATAAATATAAGCGTTGCCTTTGAATTTATATATTTTTAATCCATACGAATTTTCTAGATATTCCAATACCATTCACACCACGTTAGAATCAAATATTTAATATTTCATAGTAACTCTGATAAAAAAAAAAACACACGAAAAATATTACTAAAGAACCAAAAACGTGCAAGCAATTGCAAGAATAAGTACACCTGCGCCATTAATTCCTTATGGTAGGAAGTCCCCTTTTCTTGCGACTGTGAATTTCTTTTTCTGTATTTTATATTATTTCTTTGGGTTTAATTTGCATTTAAAAATATTTGTATACGTGTCGATAACGTTTGCATATAGTAATGAGATAGGAATTTTATTGTCGTCATCATATTTACAATTATTTCTTTATAATGAAGTTTAAAAACGCTTTTTAAGATTAAAGAGAAAAAAATAATCCATATTAATTATTTATTATTATACGATAATTTAAGCGAATAAATATTTAATATCCATTAAAATTTCAGTATCACGATCACAAACAAATTTTAATAAATTATTTTCCCATTTTCGAGAGATATTTACGAACGGAAAAAGAAAACAAAAAAAAAAGAAAACCATAATATAACGACGAGAATATTAAATATAAGTAATTAATTTATCACATTTCCGCGCGATAAATCTTCAAATTATCTAAACACGATGACATTTATATTTGTCAAATAAAATCCGAAATATAACGAAAATAATACATAAAATGATGGACAAAATAAATAACAGACTCTTCTTACTTGCATGAAAAAAACAAATAATTACCACTAATACATATATACACTTCTACGCTAATATAAAGAAAATAACATATAAGAAATGGTAATGAGAAAAATGTGATCGAATAAAGAAGTAACTCTTACAATTAATATAGGTCATTATTTATGGTGGTAAATGTATTTACTTTTATGCAAGTGGAGCAGTAATATCAGACTAAGGATTAGTAAAGAGAGGATAAAAAGAAGAAACATGGTGGGGTGGGGGAGGGGAGGGGATAGAAGAAGGGTGATTAGGCGGGGACCAAAAACGCGGCCGGAAGCAACGTTTTATGTACGTGCGTGTGGTCGGGAATCCGATAACGGCACTTTACGCGAGGGAAACCGACTATTCGCGCTCGAGCACGCGGATAACGATCACTTTGAATCAATAATTCAACCGCGACAAGCCGCATCTCCCATTTGCCGTAATGGACGATTGAAATTACGCGGGCGTACTCACCTCCTACCTTCACCACCATCTCCTCCTACTCTTTCATTCTCTTCTCCAACATCCCCCTTTTCATTCACTCAATCTATCTATCTATCTCTCTCTCTCTCTCTCTCTTATACGCGTCTGGGCCACTTCATTCGGGGTATATAAACCAACCTCAACGGAGACGAGGAAAATCGAACAAGCTTTGTTCATTTATGTGTATATATATGGATTTGTATGTGTGTGTGTATGTATATATATGCGTACGTGCATCTCTGTGTTAACTCTGGATTTCGCTTTTTGCGGATGTCGAGACTTGAGCCGACACGATTTGCATGAAAATTTGTGGCTCGTGTAAACGACGCCGATCCCTTCCACTCCACACATACACACACATACACGCCATTTTCTCCTTCCACAATCGTCAAGCTTTATCAGCAACTACGCAAATCCAGTACCGGTAGTATTGTACTCGATATCGAAAATCGATTCTTGTTACTTAACTTTATTTTAATTGTAAACCTTCATCTCGTTAATCTTATAATTTGTTTTCTTAAAAAGGGATATTCATTTGTTGGGTAAACTTACTCTTATGTATCATAATTGAATTGCTTAAGGGCTTGAGTTTTATAAGATAGATTTTCAACACTTTTGAGAAAAATTATTTCGAAGTTTCTTGATTATTCTAAATAATTAATAAGTTTTGAATACAATCTTATTATATATTATAGGTTTTCAAGTACATATTTATTGGGATTTTGTTAATAATGTTTAAAATGTTTTCCTATGGTCACACACATACATTTTGTACTTTAAATAAATATTTTAGAAATTCTTGCAATCACTCTTGTACCTCTTTGCTACTGAAGAAAAAATAATTTGTATATCTAGAGATGAAAAAAGCTGTTGTTAGGTGACAATACATTATGGGGATTAATTTTTACCACTTTGCCACGTAAAAGTTTTAACATATCTAATTTGTAATTATGCACTTATCTCAAATTTTTACTAAATGTTACTTTTACAACCTTCCTTTTCAGCCATTCAATTATGTATCATCGTGTGTATGCATATTCATTTTTTGAGCTTTCTAAGTAATTCCATATTATGCGTTTTCCTTTTTTATTTTGTAAAAAATTCATGATCAGCATTTAATAGGCGAAACATTCAGCTGGATATCATATATAATTTTCACGAACCTAAAACTGAATACCGTCAGGTTTTGCTACTTTAAAGTGTATTATTATAAAAAACATTGCTAATGATTATTTGATGTTTAACAATTTGAAAATAAATGAAATTTTTTATAACACATAAATACACATCAAAATCAAGAGAAAAATGTTAATATTCATAAAATATTTTTCTTCGAAACGAAAATAATGAATTTACTCTGTCGCATAAAATCTCACAATATTTCAACAGATTTGTATTTACATAAAAACTTTATGTGATATCGTATAATAATATGAAATATGTAACATATTATTAAGTTTGGCAAATAATCAAAATTTCAAAAGTTTTACAATCAAATGAATCATTTTAAAATATAATAAAATAAAACACACAAAAAACATTACAAATTATAATTTATTATATAATAAAAGTTCTTTAATATGTAATTCAATAAAACATTTATATTTACATAGCCAAACTTCAAAAAATCTGCAAATAAAAGTAGTATAAAAAAAGATATAACAGAACTATGTATTATTGGAATTGAGTTATAGAATTTGAATGACGTAGGACCACTTCATCGTTGTTCAGCTAAAGAATTTGAAATGACGTTTAACTACGTCACCAGTCTCAAATGTATTGAAATAATTTCTGTTGCTTTAGTTCAAAATGATGTCCCATTTACGCTAAATATTCATGAATTTTATTGTTTCTATTTGTGTTATTTCCATCGTGTATATACAGAGTGTCACAAAAGTCACTTAAACAAAAAAGAAAATGCCTTATGCAATCCTGATGCAATTCTGAAGAACAAAAACATACTCATAAAGACTTTAGAAGATGTCAAATTAATATTTTTTGAATTCGATGCCGTTTAAGTGTGCTTTGTATTTCAAAGAAATACTAAAATTCATAAAATATATTTTTTAAAAACAAATATAAAGTATTTATTTAATTTACTTATTAAGCTTAAACTTTATAGTATTTTTTGTAGATTTTTTTTTACGTGTAATAAGTGGTATCTTATATAATAATTATAATAAATATTAATATTTCGTACGAAGTAAACATTTCACCAACAAATAACCATATGGACACTCCACATTTCAAAGTGGCTCAAATATTTTATCTTATCGTGTCATCCTTTGTGATACGATGAGAAACCAACGAATGATTTATCGACTTGTTACTATATATTCATTTTACATTTTTTTACGCAACAATGCTAGCGATTGTATTCTATTTTAAATATTCACAATACAGAATGGTGATCCGAAACAACGATACGATTTAAGGGATGCACCAATTCTATCTTCGTTTTATATATTATATCAGTGATTATGACAGTAAATTAAATCACAAAATCAACAAAATTGATATGACTTATAATATAAATAATTTTTAAACAAAAATATAAAGTTTTACATCGCAAAAAGAATAAAAAAAAACATACTTTCTTGTATAAAAATATATATATTAAACAAATTAATAATAATCTATATACCCTTTAACGAAAATCTTTTCTTATAATTGTGAATGATTTATGTATAATTATTATACTCACTAGATTTTTTCGTATCTTTAATATATATTCTTATTTATATTAATTCGAGTAAATTTAATTGGAATATTCGTGATTCTAAACACAAATAATATTATAAATGACACAATATATAGATACTTTAGAGATAATGCTATTACCATTTGCCGATTGTTTCCAATCCTTGATGTTATCTAATACAAACGTTTATCTAATGCTAGAGTATTATATACGAATTAGTAAATACGTTGATTTCGTTAGAGTATTCCCTTTACCGTTCTATAATTCGTTGCAACGATGTTAAATACCAAAAGGAGAAAATAGGAACGTTTGAATTATCGAATTATAAAAATAATTCTAAACTCTAACGAAAAATATAATTTTGTTTAAAAAAACTCAATATAGATTATATTATTTTTAACACACAAAAAAAAAGAGGAAACCGATATTAAGAGTATGCATAAATATCGATACATTTAATTTTCGTATAATTTTTTTTTTGTTCTTATACCATTTCTTTGTTTTTTTTCTTTCTTTCTTTTACATTCACGAAGATCAAAGTGATTAGAACATGTTCTCTTGGAGAACGCAATGTACGTCGGGAATGTTGATTCTAGCAGAACGATGGAATTTACATAATCGTCGTTCATTATCGAGAAAGAGAGAAAGAAAAGATCGATAGATGGGCGATAAGGTGAATTATGATGATTACATGATACACACACAGACATACGATCAAAGTAAAAATAGTAAGAGTGGAAAATTATAGGATAAGAAGTAACACAAAGTTTTTCCTACCGCGATCGTGAACCTCAATCGGTTTTACGGAATGAATGATTAATGAAAATTATTACTGTCGTGAATAGTTGCGTAAAGAGAGATAAATTTGAAGCCAGAACGATGCGGTAGCGAATAATCGCAAAGCCGTTGAAATACGTCAAGTATTTCAAATCTTAAAAGATCGAAACGAGGACAAGACTATTTTTGCTATTATTTTCATATTATTTAACCTTATATTAACTTTTAATTATCTAGAAATAAAACAAATAGATAAATTGAATTTTTCAATTTTGAGAAAATATAATATGATTAATTTTTTATTAAATTTTTATTTCTACGAAAACACATACAATTTTTTTATTTTATACAATCAATAAAAATGATTCTTAAACTTTTTCTATTATTCTTATCAAATCCAAGCTTTCTCGCAGCATTCTTAATGATTTCCCAAATGGATGCAATTTTTACAGTAATGAATTTGTTAAAATGTGATAATAAATTACATGTTTTGAATAATGCACATATTTATTCCATCCTGATGACTTATTTATTTTTAAACCATCTTTTTTAAAATTGTCTCATTATCAGCAAAAGAAAAAGGTTGAGTATCTCTGATCTAAAATATGTTTTACTTATTTGTACTAGTCCTCGAAAAAAAAATCAGTAGTTATTTCGCAAAATATACTTTTAAGAATTTAACCTTAGAAAAATTTAGATTCAGCAAGGACTTCAAAAATTGAATAAAAATTGAGAACCACTGTATTAATTGATTATACATGTATGTATATATTGAAATATGTATGTATTTATTTAAAAAAAAAAAAAAAAAAAAAAATGAGAAAAAAACGCCGGAAAGAATGAATCACTCTTATTAAAATGTATTAAATTTCTGCTGATGTATGATCAGCTCATTTTTTTGTTTCGTTTGGTTTCACTGATACGACAACCACAAGCATCTTTGTATAAACGTGCAACGGCTACGTCGAGAAAGATAAATAGATAAAATGAACAGTATAGTTTAAGATTTATTCGCAACGGCGTTTGCACTTGATAACGTGGACGAGGAAGAAGAAAGAGGTTTGTGAGCGAGTGCATTCCACTTTTCACATTCTTCCTTCTCATTTCCAACTCTCCTCTCCTCTCCTCTCCTCTCCTCTTTCTCTTGCTCTTTCTTTATTTTTTTTTATATCTTTCTATAGCCATCATCTTTTGTTGCGTTCCTCGAGAAACGAGATTCACACACGATTTCGAATTCGCAAAATGAGACAATAAGACACGTGAAATTTTACTTCTTCTTAATTAATATGGTGAATTAATAATATTAACGAATTGTTCACACTTCTATTCCTTCCTTTTCGCGTTATTCTTCTTATTTTTATTAAAGTTTTTTAATGTTCTTTATCTCTAACGAATTATTATTATATAAAGTGAGTGTCACAGAAGTATTCGTAAATCATCCCGACTGTAAATTTGGAATAATTGATATTTACTTGCTATAACAAATTTTTAGAACTTATATATACAAAAATATATTTTTTAAGATTATAAAACTTTCAAATTGATATAAATTTTATTCCAGAGAAATATTTTACTCTTTAGAAAAATAATTAATTTTACATAAATGAGAGATAACAAAAATTGGTCTTAATTTTGAAATTATGTAATAGTAAATATAGATAATATTGTTTATACTAATAATTATAAGTATATATAGATAATGAATGATTTATAGTAATTTAAAAGCCTAATTATATGTTAGTTCATATGATCTAAAATTAATTATAAAAAAAAGTAAATATATATATATAACATATATCCTAATACGTGACAAAAAAAATATTAAATAGTTCAACGAAGTATCTTATTCAATCCATCAGTTATTATCTCGATAGTCGAAAAAACGGGTGACTTCACAAATTCCTGCAAGTGAGAATATTTATCGAAAACTTTCGGGAACGTATCATTTTCGATTATATTGATCGAACTTTGACACATCATCGAACTCCCTCACGTTAAAACGATGTTGTATTACCTAATATACGAACGAAACGTGGAATTATCAAATTCACGCACATATATTCGCATACCCGTATACACGCACGCACACACACACACATATATATATACGAACGCTATTTCTTATAGGTCTTTACTTGGCATTGTTCACGTTATCATTCTGTTAAGAGATAACGATTCACGCACCAATAAACACAGCTATCTGCTTCTTTTCATGGACACATCGTCACGAAAATATGTATATGTTACCGTGAAAGACCGAAATTGGAGAATGTCAAGATTAGATTAATAGCTAAATATAGATGTATGTTCGAAATATTAATATATAAGAATAAACACAGAAATATCAGATATTGCAATGCTGTAAATTGTGCATCTTTGCAATTTCTTTGAAAAGTTTCGGTAAATATTTTTTATACTAAGAGTGAATAGATTTTAATGAAACTTATATTAAATTAAAGTACACTCTTTTGTCTACGCGTAGAATGCCATATCGAGTTATAAATTTAGCATGTAAAGTTCAGAAAATGTCAGAGAACGCAATGCTGTAAATTGTGCATCTTTGCAATTTCTTTGAAAAGTTTCAGCAAATATTTTTTATACTAAAAGTGAATAGATTTTAATGAAACTTATATTAAATTAAAGTACACTCTTTTCTCTACTTTTTTTCATTACTATTGTTACATTTTATTGATTAAGTGCTAGTAAATTTGATTAGTTCATGAAATTAGAATCAATGTAAGCTACATAAGTCATTTTGGACCAAAAGTGTAAGTAAGCTTCTTTTGACTAAACATAGACGATATTTATTTTATCATGAAATTTAATGTCTCATCGTAGAATAAAAATCATTGATATTTTCAAATATTCATTATCATTATTTTTATCTTACAAATTCATACGATAAAATAATTTACATTGTCACGAGATCGTTACGAAATCATTTTAATATCGATCGTACATTAATGCTTTTTATATATGTATACATATACAATATATAACCTCGTTTTTCCTACGACTCGTAATTACATCAAACAATAAATCTTATACATGTTTCATCGAAAACGAGTATTAACAACACGCGAAAATCTCATGAAAATCCAAAAAGAAATTACAAGCATTTCTATACATTCATATATATGTAAATCATTTTTTCGCAATTCGATACTAAATAACGTGAATGTTTCTACACATATACCCTTTTACACACATCGATTTATTTATTTATACGTTATATATCACATTCCACCAAACATTTAGTAGTGTATCGTTATGTTTGTATTAAAAATAAATTACGTCATAGCTGCTTTTATTGATCGATGAACGACCCAGTTAACGGATTAAATGAAGTCGGCAAAGTCACTACCACAGGTCACTGATGAACTCCGATGACAGTCCCATGTCAATAATAAGAATGAATCACTGTCTAAATTAACGATCGATTATCATCTTATTCTCACCAATCTATATACATAACACAGTGATATTAAAGAAATAAATAAAAATAAAAGAATAAAAATAAAAGAATAAAAATAAAAGTCTATAAAATAAATAAAATTTCTTGAAAATCTTTCGTATAGATGTTTGAAACTTTTGACCAACAGTAATGAATCTTTCGATTTCTCAAAATCCTCTCGATGATCTCTACTAACACTACTATCTGTTACTATACTACCTGTTCCACTCATAAGTCTCCTCTGACGATCACTATGGACTCATAAATCGTTCCCGGAAGCGCATCGATGTCGCGAGGGTTACGGGATACCCCATTGCACGAGTAAAATATGGAACGTGACGTAAATAAAAGGTGGCCAGTACAAAGCTTATCGCGGTACTAGACCGGGATTAGAGTTTTTTTTTTGCTTTTTTTCACGCACGAGACTGCTCAATAAATCATTTCCTATCACTTTTCTCTCTACTTCCTCCTTCTCTCTTTCACACACATACATATGCGAAAGCAAAGACATACATACATATATAATATATGATATATATATACTAGGGTAGTCCTTATTTACATCATTTTGAAATTTATTTTTCTCGTCCCCTAAATATCTTCTAAATACATAAAAAACATTCCTGCAAAATTTTGAGCTCTTCATTTTAATATTAACACGTTCTTACCCAGAGTCTGCCAAAGTTTTACATGGAAAATACATGCAATTTTTTTTTAATAAACGGAAGAAAAAAGAAGAGAATGAGACAATTTCATCATATTTATTAACTATATAAGGAAGTAATAAACATAAAAATTTGTAATTTTGAAATATTGTTCTCCAAATAATATAACTTACAACTGCATCAAATTTCTAACAGATTCATCATTTTTTTTACCAGAGTTATAAATTTTATAAGCGTTATGACAAAAAAATTGCATATGTATTTTCCATTTAAAATTTTGGCGAGTCTGGGAGAACGTGTTAATATTAAAATTAAGAGCTCAAAATTGACAGGAATTTTTTGTATGTATTTAGAAGATATTTAAAGGGGGGTGGGAAAAAACAAATTCCAAAATAATGTAAATAAGAACCACCCTAATATATATTTTATATTCATTCGAAAACTCAAATATTTACTCGTACACTCATTCAAACATACTAACGGCACATTTATTTACATCATCTTCCTCACATATATACGATATCATGCTTATATGTATGTATTGGTCAGATGACCGGATATCGAAGAAATTTCTTGCTCGATTCGATTGGAATTTGAGATTGGTCTAACGATGATATCGGATTTCTCGACGCTCCAGCGATTCGTTCTATCGAACGGTGTTCGATCTATCGAATCCGATCGAAATCGACATTGATTCACCGAGCGATGTTCACCAAGCGATCGATTAAAGTCAATGACAGCAGGGGTTTCCTGCACTTGCCGTGTCCTCTGTGACCCTCTGCATCAATGAACCGGGCAGATCAACCAACAGAGAGAAAAAGAAAGATTTATCGTTGAAAGTATTGTACATCGTAAATACTTCCTCGAAATAAATAATACGAATAACAAGTTAACGGATCAGCTATAAATAATTTCAATTAAAAAAAAAAAAAAATACTATAAGGTGTTAATGTGTAACAATTTTTTAAGTAAATATATATTTAATTCATTCTTATTATTCTAATTATAAAGGTTGTTTCTATTTATACACATTTAATATTTAACAAAAAAAAATAGAATTTCTTCAACATGTCATATATTTTGTACAGCATTTTAAAGATTTGTAAGATATCATAAAAATAAAAACCATTGTCTCCAACCGAACCTTTAATGACAATTATCACGTTCTATATCTCATTGATATCACGTAAAAATCATGTTCATATCTAACTAGACGAGATTGTAACGAATTGGTCTTTTTTTTTTCTTTTTTAATCATTATTATTTTGTTTGTACTCTTTTATAATCTCTATACTACGTAGATATACAGATTGGTGGGAAGAAAATTTTAATCGATCGTAAATTTAGATCGTAAAAATAGAAGACACAATAAATGAATAAATAACAATAAAATTTAACTCCTTCCAAGAATAAATTCATAATATATACCTCGCGGTGTTTCAATATATTATATGGATATAACTTCAGGGGTAATTTCAGTACGTTAATAATAATATAATAAAAATAGTTCACATAATCATAAATCCGATATGACCTTATTTCCAAATTATAGTTGCTTTGCAACTTATCAACAGTAATTGCTAACCATTTGATCGAACACAGTATTTCTAAATAGAACATTAATCAGCGAATCGTACTACGCTACACTTTTAAAGAAAATTTTAAATCAGTCAATATATAGTCAACCGTATGCGGTCAATGCCACACCACATTTTAGTCGTCCAGCCAGATAATTTTTAAATTTGAGATTTCCAAATAAATGGATTGATCGTTGTGGCCCAATTAATTTGCCACCACGATCGCAATCGTGATCTAAATCCGTTTTATTTTTATTTGTGAGGGGAATACCTAAATAAAGTCATTAGTTTAAAACTTATCAGTAAAAAAAATGCTGAAAAATTACGTCACTGTATGAAAAATAATTATCGGAAATATTCAAACACCTTTGTATTTTTGAACGAACGAGAAAGTTTATGATAAGACGTTTAAAAGCCTGAATTCAAATTGAAGGTAACCACTTCGAGCAATTTCAATGAAAAATCATGTAACAATACGTATATCAAACCGGTTATTAATTCGGAAACAAGTATTAGGCATATAATTATATGAACTTTTTACTTATTTTAAGCATACTGAATATTAATATTTACCTCATTGTTCAAAATAGCGATTTTCTTATCCAAAAATAGAATAATAAATTTGAAAAGAAAAGAAATAGGATCTCGAAAAAAATTCAAAAGTGATTAAACCGTCGTCTCATCATAAAATTGAATCTTTACTATTAAGTAACTTTTAAATATATACTGCCTTGTGTGTTCAAAATAGCGTTTTTATTATCCAAAAATAGAATAATAAATTTGAAAAGAAAAGAAATAGGATCTCGAAAGAAATTAAAAAAATAATTAAACCGTCTCATCATAAAATTGAATCTTTAATATTAAGTAACTTTCAAATAATATATATGCTTAAAATAGCAATTTTTTTGATCCAAAAGCAGAATTATAAATTTTGTAAAAACAAATAGTAGCATTTCGAAAAAAATTAAAAAAATAAAATAAACCGTCTCATCATAAAATTGAATCTTTAATATTAAGTAACTTTTATATATATACTTCCCCTTGTGTTTTTCAAAATAGTGATTTTCTTATCCAAAAATAGAATAATAAAATTAAAAGAGAAAAGAAATAGGATCTCGAAAGAGAATTAAAAAAATGATTAAAATCAGTTCGTCATGCAATTGAATTCTTAGTATTGTTTAACAAAGCGATCGACGAGGATATCACAATCAATCTATCCGATGGTATATCTCAAAGAGGATAAAATTTACGAAAGGGGACCATCACCGTGTGATGTCGGTCGAGTTATCGGTGCGTACGTGTACGCGCATTTAAGCCGATGACGTCGACGTGCCTCGGTTAACCGTTCTACCGTCATTAATCCTTCCTAATGAGTATCGATGTCTCCCCTTTACCCTCTGAGCCCTTACCAAGAACGTTTTGTTCCCTATTGTCATCACCGTTACCGATCATCGTTACATTTCAAAGCTGTCTAGATATCTACATGATTTCTACGTGACATTATCGAAATATCGTACTTGACAATCTTCATTCCATATTCACTTTGATGTAATCATTCCAATTTTTTATACAATATCTCTTATTAATTAAAATTACTAAATATATAATTATTAACAATAATAATTTTTAAAAATATATATATTATATCGAAAAATTAATCATATTGAAAAAAATAATAAAAAGTATACTTTTTCCAAACTTGATTTTTCCAATGAAAAATTGATTTGACGAATAATAACTCAGATTAGCATAAATGATAATTAATGACTTTTGGCTGACAATAGATGATACATTCCTAAATAAACTAAATAAAAATAAAATCTGAAAACAACAAAATTACTGCAGGGAAATCTTGAACAACATGATTATGTTCGAATGTAAAAAATTTAAACAAATAAATATGTTTTTCTTTTCTTACTCGTAAAAATTGTCCTGGATGGTACTTTAAATGTATTGAATGTCGATACGTATAAATTATCATATAGATATGTGTATATGTCTGTGTATTTGAAAAAAATATAAAGAATAATAGAATATTTCAAAGAGAAATGAGAAATCGTGAACGATTTTGTTTGACTATACTCTTATGATATTATCAACTATGCAAAAATATTGTAATGAACCGAAAAGAAATAAATAAAAAAAAACAAGTCATAAAGGACACCAATTAAGAATTTTTTTTATCGATTTGATTATATTGCGAATGTCTCATCAAAAGTTTTGTTCCAATTGCAAATAACTCTTTCTCTCTCTTTCTCTCTCTCTCTCTACTGTAATCCGATCCGTATATTTAATGAATCGGAAGTGGTGGAATAAATTGCGCACGAATTTTTCGAGAACGAATAACAGAAGGTTTAACAAAATCCTGGCGACTTTGTCAAAGAACCAATGATAACAACATATTTTCACACACACACACACAAACACACATACACATATATATACTTATACACTATCAATCGTTAAACGTCTCTTTTTATCTTCCGTCTCCACATTTTATCTCTCGGAATTTCTAATTTGTTTTGAATCGTTCGATAACGAGAAAGAATTTGCTTGATTACAAAAAAAAAAAAGATGGAGAGAGAGAGAGAAACTTTCCATTAAAAAAAAAAAGAGGAGGAGATAAACATCTTGATATCGACACTGCAATTAACCAATCCTTTTTATTTTTAAACGATGACGTGTATATATATATACATTAATATTTATACTGACGCGTTGATATTTTTTTTTGTCTTCTTGATAATTATGGGGACATTTTTTTCTTCGAACTTTTCGAACATAATCAGAAAAATGTTTAATGACACGTACGTACCTATGTACAATTGTGCATAACCATCATATAATGCGATTTTTCGTAAAACTCATTGTATAAATTATGAGAATCTCCTATATTCTTAAATTATATTTGCAACAATCGAGAATTGCATCGTTCACTTCATCGCTATCAATATCTTTTTTTTCATAATCATTTTGTCTCATTTTTGACCACTATGTTATAAGAAAAAGTTTGCGAAAAAAAATAATTTTTCTTAATATTTATATCCAATTCATATATATATACATTATATATGTAAATATGAAAGAATTATAAGTTATTGCAAAGAAAATAAACATATTCTTCACAACTTAAATTCATACAAAAAAAAAGATAATGTTCTAAAAATATGTGTGTCATATTTACAATTAATATAATATTAATATATAATTATAATATACCTAAATTACATCATATGTTTTCACATTAAATAATTTTTCTTATTAAGCACAAAACAAATAATAGTAATATAGAAGATTAATGATTAATGAAATCATTTAACGAGAATATGATAAGTAATGCGAATTAAATAATAATAATAATAAATATCAATCTCGTAAATATCTCGAACGAAACTCGGCGAAATCTTGACGTAATAAGAACCTAACTGGCGTCCTTCGCGAGAATCTTAGCAGTATTCACGGTCAAGAACGTTGTTTGTTGTTTTTGCTACAAGAAAGAGAGATCGAAAGAAAACTCGATAAGGATGGCACGAGCTTACGTAAGCGCGCACGCGTTCCATATTTTATTTCCGTTCAGTAAATTCTTATCCTCCTCCTCCTGCCCCCCCAAACCCTCTTCTCACGGCCCCCCTTCTGCGGCTCCTTCTGCACTCTCACCATTCGTCCGGAATTACAGTGCTCTCATTTATCCTCTTTCAAGAACTACAACAATATTAATCGATACATGAAACATCGAGGATTATAATCCTAAAATATGAATTGAAGCAAATGCAACTATCAAATCGACAAATTAAATCAATATTTTTATCGTAAATTTCTGATTTAAGTTTTAAATAGTTTGAACTTTATTATAACAAGAACAAAAAATGCGAATCATCGAAGAAGTTTTATTTTAATTCGTAATTTCACAGAAAATACGGGCATGGGAGCCGGGGGCATGGGAGCCGGGGGCATGGGGGCTGAGGGGCAGGGGTATAGTAATCAAGGCATCAAAGTTGATCTCATACCAAAATAGATTTGATACACATCGTGAATAATAACAAACATAAATCGATATATCAAATACTTATAACTACAAATTGTTATGCAATTTTTGTAATTAAAACGTATTTAAAAGTGATTCGAATTAATCCTGATAATGCAATTACATATCAAGAATATAACGAATATATAAATGACAAACATTTTACAAAGATTTAATTAAACTACTATATAAATTATAATTAATGACATAGGGAGTGTTCCAAAAGTTGATTCACCCCGAACTGAGAAATAATCGTAATATTTTTCGGTAGATTTTTAGAAATGAGTTCATACTTTTTTAACAACACAGGAAATTCATTATTTTGAAATAAAAAACAAAATATTGTAATTCTATGAATTAATCAATATTGATTTCAAAATATTCTATATTTTTAATGACTTTACAATAATTGCAAATTTTATGTATAAACGAAAACAAAAAAAGGAAAAACTGGTGTGTGTACTTATGTACGCACGTAAGAAGTTATACTTCTTTAACGTACCAAAACGAACATAACCTCAATAACTTCAATTATTTCGCGTACCAATATAATACTCTACATTTGTCGAAAAGATAATAAAATGAAGATATTAAATACCATTGATAAAGGTTTTAATTATTATGTACAATCTAATTTATTTATTTACGAATTACTTCATGCCGTAAATTTGAAATCGCTTTTCCCGTGCATCGTAAATATCTCGACAACTTCGTGGTGTTGATTTTTCGGTCGCATCTAACTTCACTTTCCAAAATGCGCGCCAAAAGAAGTATAACTTCAAAAATAAGTACAATCTAAATATGACTTTTCACAGTTACTTAATCCAATTATGAAAAAAACAAAAACAAAAAAATAAACAAATAAAAAAAAAAAGAAAAAATTAAAAAAGAAAATAATTAAATGGTAAAATATTGAAGCATCATTTCAAAATTTAAAGTACATCGAAGGATTTTTTTACAATCTAGGAAAGCAAGTGCTTTCGCAACACGCACTGAATCATTCACAATAGATCACGTTCATTCAAGGAACAAGACCACGCGCCCACAAATTATTTTTCTCCTTTTTTCTCCCCTCTCTATCTTTTTCTCTCTTGCCCTCTCTTTCTTACTCTTTCCATTTCACTCTTTCTTATAGTAAGATCAACGATCTGACGCAATTCGAGAGAACACAAATCTCTCTCTCTCTCTCCCTCTCGAACATTTTACAACGCATCGAACATGAACCCCGTCGATGAGTCTAACATTTTTTCGATAAGGGTATATGACGCATACAATTTTTCGATAACTCCAAAACGTATATTTATATCCACGGAATTGTTATATAAAACTTTGATAAATCGTACGTAATATTTATAATACGATAATGAAATTTATTTTGAAAAAATTAAAACTTTGAAGAAATAATAAAAAAAACAATTCGAATACGTATTAATATCTGTAAAGTATTGTAGATTTTAAATAACCGGTTATATATTAAGCTATTACAAATTTAAAAAAAAAAAAAAATGAATATTTTATTGTATCAATGAATTTTCCATCAAAATTCATTAGTTTATTTATCATACGATAAGGAAATATTTTGTCATTATTATTTTTTTAAAAAAAAAAAAAGAAATTTGAACAAATAAAAATGAATCTTGATGCCTTGTATAATCTGTAACCTATTGTAGAACTTAAAAAAAAAATCGATTATTCGAAATCAATTTGTTTGTCCTAAATCAAAAGATTTTCCATAAAATTATTTTTGTGTGCCTAGAGTACGAAGAGACGATGATAATAAAAAAAAAAAAAAACATTGTTTAAACTCCGTAAAATCAGATTTTAATCGGCTGTAGTATTTTTTTCCATTTGAATCGATGACGTATTCATCCACTCGAAATAGCGACGGACGTTATAAAAATAGATAGGACCGATAAAATACCAAATCCGGATATGCCGAATGGTGAAAGATCGTCGTCCCCGTTGCTGGCGCCTCAATCTGCCACTGCGAAATTCACCGAGTGCCAAGGAGTGTCAGATAAGACTCGTTCTTCGAAATAATCACGTATGTGTATCGCGATAAGATAATCGATAAGTGCTAAATCGAGCCTGCTCAATTACACGGATCTACCCAACATTTTATCAATTCTCTCAATCTCTTCCCTTCCCTTCCCAACCCCCTTTTACCTTTATCACTCCTCTGCATATATTGTATATCTCTTTATTTCTCTTATTAAATATTTAAATGTTCAAAATAATTACATCAGTTATTTGAATTGTTTTCAAATTTTCTTTAACATTTTTTTTTGTCATTAATAATATATTTAATATATTATATAGGTATTTTATATATATATATATATATATATTTTTTTTTCACGATACTTAAACTGTCATATAATTGTTAATTTAATATTATACAATTTACTTGTTCTTATCTATGTTTTATTATAGTCATTTTTATTTATACTCTTTGTAATAGTTGTACTCATTCTTACGGATTTTGCTTCGTAATCGTACACGTTTGTAAGTCTGTTAGTCTCGCAGTGAAATAAATGTTCCCTTGCTCCCTTTTTTCTCTTCTTTTTCTTTCTCTTTCTCTTTCTTTCCTATTCTATCCACCTTCGAGTAAGAAACATGCTATCGATCTCAACCAATCGCACGTTCCTCTTCGCACGTTAAAAAAAAAAAAAAAAAAGGAAAACCGGCGAATCGCACCGATAAATCCGTGCAGTCACGCATCGACGAACCTTTCTTCAAACGAGGAACCGTCCGTTCGTTTCTTCGGTTTTAATGCTGTAAAATTAACTTCGACTGGTGGTAGGCCTATAATTCCTTCGATTCTCAATATTTTTATAACAATATTCAAAATGTTTTCTATTTTTTTATATTCGATTGATGCGTATTACAAATAAATAATAATTGTTGTCGTAAAAAAGATTGAACTAATTTTTTAAATTGCACAATGTTCATAAAAACATTAGCAACATTGTAATTTTTTTTCTATTGTAGTCTATTTGACCGATTCTATTTAAACAAACAAATTCTATTCTATAAAATAGATTATCTATTAAAAATTAATTATCTATTAAATAGATAAATTCTATTATAAAATTTATTTTATTGATCAATTTTGATTTGAACTAAAACTTGACATTTTTTGAGATATTAAATATTAACTATTGTAGTTATAAATAAAAAATTTACACACACTAAATTGATCACAAGTTATGTGTGATATCTTCTCATTAAAAAAAAAAAAAAAAAAACAAAAAAAATGGACTTATACCACTTTCAAAATAAACGATCCGTATTACAATAAACCCATAGATGTAATACGCGTACGATGTGGATGATTTCTATGCTAGTCGCACGTTTCACTGAAGCTAGCGCGAAATTTAATCGAATTTTATAGTCCGGGAATCGCAATCGCGTCTAGGCAATATATTTTATTCGCTTTTCCCCTTTCTCTCTCTCTCTCTTCCTGTTTTTTATTTTTTTTATTTTTTATTTATTTCTTCTTAACCCAAAAACAAACATCGAAGTGCGATTAGAATGAGCAGGGCAACACGTGTTTCGAAATTTAATCGAAAATCCGTCGAAGATTTTAAATAACTTGTTTTTTTTTTTTGTTTCTTTTTAACTATTTATTATTTCTATCATATCTCTCGTATTGTTTTAACTTCAAATTTCATTACTATATATATATAAATAATCACGGAAAAGGATGTAATCATTCGACGAAAGATGGAAATAAAAAAAAAGAGACAGGAAAAAAAAATCAAGACATTCGATCTTTATTTTAATAATCTTTTCGTTGGTCGTAGAGAAGTTTGTTTCGATAATTCGATAACTAGAAGAGATAAAATCATACGGGAATTTTTTTTACATTCCTTTAAGAACGTACCATCACTACCAACCACCGTTATATTATTTATACAGGTATTTTGTTTACGGGCTAGTGCCAATCCCGCGTCGTTTGTGCCTGCTGGCCAAAGAGCATACAAAAATATTTGGGAAATTTGCCAGAATAGAAAGAGAAAAATAATAAAGATCAAGAGAAAGAGGAAAAGCGGAAGAAAAGTAAATACGGTATTATATTTTGTGTTCCGTCCGTTCCCGTTAATCGTAAGTGAAAAATACAAAATTAGATATTCATTCGTCTGTTTTCAAACTTCTCTCTTTCTCAATTTTTTTTTAATTAAAATAAATAATTACATAAAAAAAAAATAGTATATAAAGAAAAACGCTCGAAAAAAAAGGAAAAGGATCGAAACTTTTGTTAACATATACATATATATATATATATATTTTAATGACTCTCAAAGATACGAAAAGGATTTTTATTTAAATAACAAAATGTTTTCAAATTATTATCTGTTGTTTGTTCTTTTGTATTGTATTTCTTTCTTTCTTTACTTTTTTGGGGGTTTTTTTTTTATAAGAACGAGAAAAAGAAGAAAAAAAAAATAACACACTTGAACGTAATAATAAAACGATAGGAAGAACTATTTCGAGAATTTTTGCAATTCTTTTTGGTGTCTCAAACGTCAGCTTGAATCCTCTTGAGTCAGCTTGAACACGAAAATCATTATACGTAGAGAAAATACGATATAGTAGTAGTAACACGCAAAGCGTGAAAGACGCGAATATATTTGCCTTTCGAGGAAAGAAAGAGGAAGAAACTAAAGAAGAAAAAAAAGAAAAAGAAAAAAAGAAAAAGAAAAAAAAAATGTCACCTTTAAAGAGAACTACTAAGCGGATAAAAACGCCCTTCCTCAGAGGCTTATCTTCTATCCCTTCTACTATGTAAGTACGGTTCTCTTTTTTTAACGTGCTCGCGTACACATGCACTCACATATAATGTACATACATTCCCGCATATCTATACATACACGTGCACTCTATTTTCTTCTTCAAATGTGCAAACGTCGTATACACGAATACTTAACTCTAACGTAACTCTTCTACCATAAAGGGCAAAGACGCGTAAATCAAGTTCCCGTGAAAGCTTCGAAGGGATCATCTCCTCGAAAGCCCTCTCTACCTTTTATCTTTTCCTCTTTATGAGGAGAACGCAAAAAAAGAAATATTCTTTTTCTTTTTCTTTTTGGGACAGAGTTACGATTTTTCATCCATTAAACCAACCTATATTCTTTCTTTCACTTTCATGTCTTCTTTTCTTCTTTTCTTTTCTTCTTTCTCCTTTCTTCTTTCTTTTACTTTTTTATAAATCTGATGTGTCGAAATAGCTTCCAATAAAAAGAAGAAAAATAACTGGTAGCGTCGATAATAACAAACAAACAAAAAAACAAAAATATAGTAATTTATTTTTCCTCGGTAATTTTGCGCGATAAGATATTTTCGTGTAATTTCTAATATCGCGTTGAGATGACTTCATCCATTTAATGACGAAATTGTAAGGAAAAAATATATTCAAATTCGAATTCATTTTAATAGATTATAGTAAACACAGTTCTGCACATTTTATAAATAGTTTTAAATAGAAATAATGATATCATATCTGTGCTATAAACACACACACACACATAATATCAAATAATAAATACACACTAATGTTTAATTATAGATTGTAATAAAAAATAAATATAACATTATATATTTAATCTCCTAATACTAATACGAACTTTTATTTGTAAATCACTATACAATTTATCAAACCACATGATGTAAGATTTCTTCGAAAGAACAAACTCGGAAAAAACATGACGTATGAAAATTCATAATTCACTATCAACGATTATTATACGATATGTTGTTGATGATAGACACCCCCTCACCCCTACCCCCCCCCTCTGCCACCGACTGATAAACCGATCAAATATAATAAATACATACGCTAATAATATGAAGATATTATTTCTCGTATTTCGTTAGAAAAAAAAAAACAAAAAAAAAAAGAAAAAAGGGAAAAAGAGAAAGAAAAAGAAAGAGAGAGAGACAATGAGTGTTGAGAGAGAAGTCGTAAAAGCCTGCATGGTCGGCGAAATGTGACGAGGACGACGGCCACCTGTGGCTCTTCTCTCTCTATATCGAAACGATGAATGCGCTCGCGCGTTTTCAGAGAGTGGCCCATACCCGTTATCACCTCTTCGCTTCTGAATTTCTCTCCTTTTCCTTTTCCTCTTATTCCTTCATCCTAAAATTCCTCTTACTTTCGAGAAAGAAAGAAAATAAAAAATGCAATAGCATTTATATTTGTCACAACAATTATATTTTTATATTACACGTTAAATGTGTATGTGTATGGATTATATATAAATTCTAAACATGATTATAAATATATACAGGATGGTAAAAAAAAAATATGATTTTTATATTACACGTTAAATATGTATT
>NW_014569611.1:685776-735980 GCF_001313835.1 Polistes canadensis
TCTCTCTCTCTCTCTCTCTCTCTCTCTATCTCTCTCTCTTTTTTTCTTTCTGGTCGAGGTGTCGTCTAGCGAAAAATAAACTTCGAGCTGAACGTCTCGCGATAAGCGAAGCAACAGCAGCAGCAGCAGCAAAAGCAACGCGCCAACAAGTCCTCAAGGTCAACCCTGAAATTCCAGATCCGTTCCGGACCGTCGATGACAGACGCCACGGTACGAAAAAAAAAAAAAAATAAAATAAAAAAAAGGATAAAGGATAAAAATGGAGCGAGATGGAGGAAGAGGAGGGAGGGAGCATACATAAAAAAAAAATGAAACTTAGAATATTCCAAGATTAATATGTTTTAAAAGATCTTTCGCGTTTTCAAACGATTTTCCTTTTCAAATCTTTTCCTCCTATGCACTAATAAAGAAAGATAAAAAGTTACTGTATAATTTTATATCACAATTCAATTGTTATTAAACTTATATCGAATGGCTGAAATATTTTTTTTGCTTTCTCATTAATATTATGTATATATATATTTCTTTTTCTAAACATTTTTTTTCATTTTTTCAAAATTTTCTGATAAGCAGTGAATTTCTTTCTTTTTTATTCTTACAAATTTTTACAATTCTAATTTTTTTCTAAAATATATATATATATATTCTTAAATCTTCGTAATGTTTGAAGGAAACGATCATGCAAATATTAACGGGAAATACACGTAGTTGGTTAGGAATAGGATCTTCGATGAAGGTAAACTCAATGGCAGGTAAACAAACTATACGTTTATGAATGTGCATATATGCTATGTATCAATGCAAATATGAATATGTAAGTCGTATCATCGTAGGACGAATGGTTCTACGGTTAAAGAAAATACGAGGCAATTTACATAGTCTATATAATCGATCAAACCCATTAATAATATCGTTCGAAAGATGTTTTGAATATAAATCCTTTTCATTCTATTATAAAACGATTTATGATTTAGAACAAAGTATCCTAACGAAAGTGTCTCGTAATTTTATCTCATGTATATAAATATTACACGTGCTTATAATAAGTTCTATAAAAATAATTATCAGAAAGAAATAATTTAAACAATTACGAAATTATGCGTACAGTAAACAATTAAAATAATTAAAGTAAATTAAATGTAAAATGTGCAGGTAATGAGATGACAATGGAATAAGTAAAATAATAAAAAATAAATAGGAAAAATCGATTTTATGATTTATTATATAATATAAATAATTATAATATATATATATATAAATAAAATGAAATAAAAATTTTCAATTTTTGTAACTTATTACATTATCATAATTACACAAATAATTGCACGAGTGGTAAAAGATCGTAATCTAAACCGAAGACATAGAATATATACATATTTGATTTCGAGTAGGTGTTGAATACATAAATGCATACATTATCAGGATTTGATTAGAATTATCTGAGATTTTATGGATATTATTCATATGCAAATGACCGTTTATCATAATATACGCGTAAAGTAAATCGTGCATACGTTAGAAATATTCTATACAAAGTGCGACCTCGTGGAAATTTTTTGCATTTATCGAATGTCGTTTGAAATGATAGAAAAATAAAGCCAAAGAAAAATAAAAAAGGAGACAAGAAAAAAACCGTGCAATTAAAAGTTCCTTTCTCTAGCAATAATATCCTTTTATTCACGAAATTTTACGATTTCCACACGACCAAATGATATCCCCAAAAAATAATTACCCTTTCCCTTTCCCTTTCTCTCTCTCTCTTTTTCTCTTGTGTTCGTATGGAATAAAGTCACCAATTTGAATTTGGCAGAACGACAAACTGTGCCGTTTCTCTGTGATTGGCCGATTCAACAGCCGCATCAAGTTCAAACTTCGTACCACCACGACTGCTACTCTCGTAGCTAATTTCGTAACGAATTACGTATTACGACACGATTGTCGAGTATCTCTATCTCTCTCTCTTTCTCTCTCTCTCTCTCTCTCTCTCTCTAACGTTCTATGTGTACATACTCTCAATCCATGCACGCCGCTTTTACGAATTCTAATTCGTAACTATCGAACATTAGCGCGTGATCGACCGTTTCAAAATAAATTTTCCAGCTCGTGACGTTTCCAATTCTATAGATTCGAAATATTCAACATTTATTATTGCCAACGATTGGTAATCAATTTTCGCATTGACTTAAAAAGTAAATATGAAAAAATATTTAAAAAATAATTAACCACGATAAAGAGAAACGAATCGAGTAAACCTGTGTGATATCTCGGCCCAATTATTTATTTTTCTAATACTTTAATTTTATCGCTCTCACATATACTTACGATAATATTTCTCTTCCTGTGTTACACTATTCCAAAGAGTTCAAATCAACGTCACTCACGGTATTATTTACATATGCACAATAGACACAACAAATCACAATTAACGATCGTATTTATTAGATCTATTCGATATATATTTTTTATTTTATTTTCTCTATCGAAAGAAACCGAAAAAAAAAAATAATAAAAAAAAACCAAAAAACAAATTAGACGATCGATTTTATAAATACAGTATTCTTCTCTCTTTAAATAATTCTTCTTCTTCTTCTTTTCTCATGATGTCAATTGTTGTCCTACCAAATTTTCTACGTATGATTTATTTTTTTTTTCGCTAACGCGCATGCGAATAATTCACGAAAACGTAAGCGCGGAAAAAAACACACGCACGCACGCACACACACAGACACGGAGGAAGAAGCACACCGTTAAGATTACGAAAAGAAACGACGTTGACGCTAGGTACCGACCGAGTGAGAGACTGACTAGAACCGCGACTCGCCGCTCGGTTTTATACGACTGACTGGTTTCCCCCCCATTCGCACACGTTGCGTATGTACGCACTCAAGGAGGTAACTTCGTGTGTATACCTGCCCAAAGTCGAGTTTACATTCGACTCCTCAAGCAGACTTATATTCGCAAATTCTCGAATTCGTCTTTTTGTCTTTCTCTTTCTCTCACACACACAAACACACACACATATTGTCTTTCTTTTCTTTTCTCTCTATTTTTTATTTTATCGAAATCAATGTAACTATAGCTTTCTTTCACACATGCATATAAGAACAACGATACAATTTCAAAGTACCAACAAAATTTTGTCGACTTATTCGGGAATCTCAAATTCGTCTTTCTGTCTTTCTTTTCTTTTCTCTCTGTTTTTTATTTTATTTATCGAGTTCAACGTAACTATAGCTCATTCTTTCATACACATGCACATAAGAACGCGACAACGATACAATTTTTTAAAGTACCAACAAATTTTTTCTCTTTTCTTTTTTTTTCTATCTTAAATTCTCAACCGTCTTGTTTACAAACGTGAGGTTCACGTAATCGCGAGTTATGCGTTATCTCCTTTCTCCAAAAATATCTTATTCTTTTGGATTTCTTTTTATAAAAAAAGAAAGATGAAATTGGATATTCAAAAAAAGAAAAAAAAACGAAAAACAGAAACAAAGTTATAAACTAGACTTGGCTATTTCAGAGAAAATCTAGAGTTTTAAAAAAATTGACTTATTATTTAAATTGAATTATTGAATTATTTAAAATTATTTTATATGTATTTGAACTATACGTACGTAAGGAATATTAAAAAATATAAAAAAATGAAAATAAACATAAGTATAACGTACATGTTAATTTCATTATTTGAAATATAAACAAACTGTATTATAAAAGATTCGTATTTAAAGTGTACGTGTATAAATTAAAACTCAATCGTCATTTTCACTAATTATAAAAATGTATATAAAAAAGAAGACACGAAAAATTTATTGAAAAAGAAAATAAATGGGAAAGAAATGATGCAGTAAATGATACTTTATTCGGGAGGAGGATAAGTTCAATTGAATCACCATTGTCTGATCATGGTAGCTTTTTCTACTAGGTGTACGTTAGGTAGTTTGGAAGAAACCCGGCACATTCTGCACCGTGCTATGACCAGCATAACACGAGAAACGTGATGAGCGTATGGAACAATGTTTGATCGATAAGTACGCGATGCTCGGCTTTTAAAAGGGAGAAAACGAAGAGAGAGAGAGAGAGAGAAAGAGATAAATATTAAGTTGTTTCAAAAGTTATATATAGTGTTTATAATATTTTGTTATTTTATTTTATTTACATTTAATTTAATTTTATTTTATTATATTAATTCCTTATGATGAAAAGATACTAGAGCGAAATTGATCGTATAAAAATGTACACGTAACAATTTACAAAATTGAAATCAAAAAACTTTAGGGGCATAATAAAGAACTTTATAAATTTACATTATTAGCTTCAATTAATTTTTGTTATTATCTATATTGTTTTATTTTATTATATTATTCTTCTAAAAGAGCTTTAAAAAATAATATAAATTTCAATGTCCGAAAAAAATCGAGTAATAATAAGAATTCTTACGTAGAACTTATAAATAGTTGAAAAAGATTTGATTATGATATAATAAAAGTTTAAGTACGATAAAAATAATAATAGATAATAACGAATTAATTAAAAATAATAATGTAAATTTATGAAATTTCGGATTTGATTTAATCAGGAGAAAAATTTGTTCTTTAACGTTATTTTAATTTAATTTAATTTAATTTAATTTAATATAACTTTATAGAGAAAGATAATAGAATAGAATGGATCATATGTAACTGACAAATAAAAAGAAAAGAAAAGGAAAAAGAGTAAAAAATATCAAATAAATAATACAGTACACGTAAAATTTTTTAAGAATAAATTAAATTAAGATACTTTTTTTTGGATGACCTAATAGATACAATATTCGAATAGATAAAGAGACTTCGACAAATTTCCTTAATGTCAAACTCGAAACAGTTTTACGGGATGTGACACGTGAGTCATCTCCACGTTCGCTATCAGGTAGGCGAAGCTTGCCGACCCTGACTATACCCGCTACTTTTATTTCTGTCCTTCACCGAGAGAAAGAGAAGAGAAGAGAAGAGAAGAAGAAAGATATAAAGAGAAAGAAGAATAAGAACTTTAACGCGTATCATTACCATGAGTATTTGACAGGTTTGACGAAGTCTCCATTCGAGTAGTGATTTATCTTTATTCCAATTACTTTTGAAATATACTATATAATAGAATATTAATCTCAATGATTCTTCATTTTTTTATTATCTTTTTGTTATATCATTTAACAAACGAATACAATGAATTTTAATTCGTGTTCAATCATTACTTTCGACAAAGACCGTTTAAAATTTCTTTGTCATCGAATTGATGTACGTAAAAGTCGATGAAAAAAGAAAAATGACGTATAATATTGATTAACAAAGCGAGTTGTGTGTGAATATATAATAGATTATTATATTGTTTTTTTTTTTGTACAAAAAAGTCATAGAGTATTATCCAAAAAAAATAATAACTATCATAGTCGTTTGTTCTCTTGTAAAAACGAATAAATGACTCCTTGCATAATTCAAATCGTCTCGTTATTATTCTTGCATCGCGTCTTTTCGATTCTGTTCTCTATGCTATCTTATCCTGATTCACCTAGCAAAGAGATATGATATCATGAGAATTCAAGACATTCGGTATATAAAATGACATTTGCATAGTTCAAATTCACTTTATATTTATTCTTGCATCCTAGTATCTTAACTAGTTCATTTTATTCTCTTTATCTTGGACGACATAGAACAAAAAAGAAAAAATACAAAAGAAATAGAGAGAGAGAGAGAGAGAGAGAGAGAGACAAAGAAAGAAAGAAAAATCATATTACTTAAAACGAAAGAGTCTTTCAGTAAAAAAAAAAAAAAATACGATCTTTGTATATATCGAATTCTTTCAATACTCATTCCCTCTTTCGTCCTTTTTAAACCTATATTATTATTATTATTTTGATCCTATTCTTTTTACTTTGTTGAGCCGACTGGAACAGATCACATCATGTATTATAGAAGACCGAGACTAGAAATCCATATCCTAGGTCTCGACAAAGACAGATCCTGGCAGTAGCTTGCAAGGACTCCACTAAGATGAACGACGAAGCACCAGCGCAGTCATAAAATAACGCGCCTCAAAGCCCTCCAAAGGGCTCTCAGTTTACTCACGGAAAATTGCCTTGGCGTGCACCGAGAAGAAAGTACTTATTATTATATACATATACATACGCGTTATATACATGTGTATTTTTGCACATATTCATAAATACGAAAGAGATAGATAGAGATAGAAAGAGATAGTAAGAGAGAGAGAGAGAGAGAGAGAGGTATGTCTTGGGAGAAGGGTTGAAGGTTAAGGGGAAAAATAGATGCTTACGTAAATATATAGGTATTAATTTTCTACGAATATTTTTCTTTCATTTTTCTTTTTTTCACATTATCTAATTTATAACTTGTTTTATTGTTAAAAAAAGAAAAAAAACAAAGAAAATCAGAAAGATTCTTCCTCTATTCTTTAATTTGTTTCATTCGTTTTAAATTTTCTCTTCGTTACCTCATCGAGTAATCTTTTTTGGAATATACAGGTATATTCTCTCTTGTATGGATATTGTTACGAACGGGGGATACTTTATGTTGACGATAGTACATCTTTTTTGCTTACCTTTAAATAAATACCAAAGTATAAGATTTTTAAAAAATAGGAAATAACTTTTTCTCGACATTTTTTATCTCAACTCATACTTGCGGTATAAGTTACGTACTAAATACAAAATATAATTCTAAATTTTATTTCGCATATGAAACATCCGTTGATATAAGTAGAAACCTCGTTTTTGCGCTTGAAAATTGTAGACTTATGTTGAATCATATATATATAAACTTTGCTTAAATATCCGAAACACCGTACCTCGGCAAAATTGGAAAAATAATTTTCTCTTTGCTATAACTAAAGTTTAATATGAAGTTTTACTTTTGCATGCATAAAGAAGACAAAAAAAAAGAACCAAACAAAAAAAATCATTTACATTAGCAAAAGAAATTTTACACGGTATTTTATATTTTTCTATTGAAATTATGTATCTATACCAAAAAAAGGGCTTGACATTAAACTCGGAAGCTGTCCCATTCGGTAAAACATCCTCTTGTTTCTCATGATGTTTATTACGATCGTTAAATAATAATGAGACCTATTTATGTATTTAAGTAGATGTCCTTAGCTACGTGGAATTTAGGTTGGTGAAATAACGATGATCCAGATGCATGCGACACTCGTTTCGCATTCCCAAAACGATGAACGTTTATATTATGCACATTTCATGTATCATACATATATGTATATGTTTATATATAAATATTATATGGCCTATATAAACATATATATATAGGTGTGTGTACACGCGTGCTTATATATGTGTGTATGTATATATATAAATATAACACAACTCCATGGCGTATTACGCGACGAAGCGTAACGTGTTATGGGATAGGAGGAAGCCGTCGTCGACGCCACTGTCATCTCGCGTTATTACTGCGAGAGCAAGTCTCGTATTTCGCAAAGCTCCTGTGGAGTTGGATTAATGAATCTACCAGCTCGAGATATCCTGTAGACAATCATCCTTCCTTTTCGTTTTGGATCCGTTAACGTTGTATAAACGTTACCCGTTAGTTTGAGCTTCTCAATAATCTATCTCCTTTGACTAGTTCAAACGAAATGATTAATAAAACAAAGTAAAAATGGAAAAATACAATGTTTAATATATATTATTAAAATAAATATAAATATTATATGTAATTCTTATTTGAATGTTCTATCTATTATATTAAGCCTGTGTGGTGTAATATATAACTATTAATTCTTAAATGTCAAATGAAACTATTTATATGGTGTAAATATAAAATTGTAGGAAAATCACGAGACTATGCAAAACGTTCATTTGTAAGTATAATTTAATCTGATTAATACGTTTCACTAGTTACTTAAATGAAAAACATGTTAATATTACTAATCATAGGTGATATTACAAGCATTGTTGGTTGTAAGACAAGAATTTAAAAAATCTTCCTTTAAATCAACATACATACGTATGAATCTATTAAGCACTTTTAACTTGAATATTACACTAATTACATATACTCTCCGTATACGAACGGAATGCAATATTCAATTAATCATAGATGGATGCGTTGTTCATTCATATTCATCACGTTTGTGTCTATACCTAGTTCCTCCTTGACAAACAATACTGACTTTCTTTGTTAATCATATTCGCATGTGAACTCTTTGAAAAACAAGTCACTCTTTGTACTTCATTACGTAACGTAGTCAACGTTTACGGAATTAATGAAAAATACTTGGCGTTCTTTCTTTTACTCGATTGCGTTTAGAATGTGTCACATGTTTAATGTAAGACTTGATGATAGATGTTCGTGAATGATCTTTCACGCATATCCAACGTTAGAATCCTAATACTGGATAATCTTTGGGTGTTGATAAAATGGGTGATAAGCGTTAAAACAATTACCCATAAAGATGAATATATATTTTCCTAGTAAAATATTTAATAACGTTAATCAAACGGCGCACAGTTGTCCGAAATCACAAAAATATAGCCGAAATATGAAAATGTAGTTTAATGTTTTTGAAAATTAATATTCAGGAGGTTCTATGGTTGTTAATTATGAATATGATATTATGTATTTGAAAGACGAAATGGTGGATTGAAAATCGCGGACTTTTTTTTATTAAACGAATGATACAATATATTTTTAAAATTAGTATAATATGTTAGTCAGATTCTTTTGAAGGATTTCCTTGGGTGTTCAGGTGTTGTTGCATTGTTCCAAAATTGTGTCACTCAAAACAGTATAATCGCGAGTATTTACCTTTTCAGCTCTAAATATTTTTTATAGAAATTCTTCATGTGGAAAACACATGAACAAGACAAAATACTTTTCCGTTAGTATGAATTCTATTGATTAAATATATCGAACGTGATTTTCAAAAAACTATTACAGTTATTCTTATACACTGAAATAAATAATTAAATTTTCATTTCCTTGGAGAATATTTCATTATACATAATCATTAATTATAATACAATCTCGAAATTGTTAATTATTCATTTTATGCTCATACCCGTTTAACAATTTTGTCAAGAGAGATAAATCTATGTAAATATATAAATAATTAAAAATATACACAAAATGTTCTCCAGAAAAATAAATAAATATTATTAAATTGTCGTTTAAACTAAAAAACGTATATTTTATATTTTGTAATTTGAAAATATTTAACAAACAAATGAAATCGTGAAAATTTTCCATATATACATATTTTCCTATATATCTAATAAAACCAATTATCAATCGAGTATTAATTATTATTAATCAACTTGTATATCTTAAAGGAGACATTGTAAATTAATGCAACATTCATCGATAACGATGAACTCGATTAGTATGTTGTGTCACGGATTCGTGTAAGCTTGGCCTAATCAGAACGCAGTTAAGAGCAAATCGCGAATAAATCAATTAAGTCTCAATCAGTGGCCAGTTACGTCGATGCCAAATGTCGATCGTTTATCGTGTTTCCATGGATTTTGTCCATTAACTCGGGCAGCTTGTTCCGAATTATAAGATAGAGAGGATAATCTCTCTCTCTCTCTTTCTCTCGATGAGAATTCTTTTTTAATTTCCCAAAATCCGTCAAAATTGTTATCTACGAATTCAGAATTAGTATGATTTTGTTTTTAACAAGCTAGCACTTTTAAATAATAAATCATTTTATATTCCTCATAGATGACAATAGAAAAATAACAAAATATAAATAAAATAATCATAGAGAGAGAGAAAAATCATTAACTCAAAGATATTACACATACAAGAATTATATTTAATATAATTTAATAATTAATATAGGGGGTTCGAAAAAAAGTTTTTCTCGTATTTCCTCAGTTGATGGTTTCAGGAATCGCATAATTCTGGTAATATTTAATCGGATCTGACAATACTTGCGTACATTTTAAATCCGACATATTATAGAATAAATAAAAACGAAATTCGTGATATTTGTTATATTTCGTTTTCTGAAAAAGAAAGATAGATTGATATATAATTAATAAAACCACGATTGATTACCTATCGTTCTCCGAATTTTTTTTCATCTCCATCATCGACGTGTTTGTATCAATCTCCTCCAAATACGTATTAATTACAGGCGAATGTGAAAATATATATATATGTATATATAGATATATATATTTTTTTGTATTCTGAAGAGAATGTAAAAACCTTCCGATCCATGCGTACAATTAAACTAAAATAAATCGATCGAATGCACACTCGTATCTCGTTTTTAAAATTCATATTAAATTCTCACCTGCGTGTTTTATTTTGTTAAAAAAAAATTCGATTAGATTTGAACTATATAGTTTTCTAAGACGAAACATTAACATTTGTAAAATCTCGTGGTTTCTTAGTTCGCTTGAAAAAGTTTTCATTGACTTAAATTCTTTTTATTCGGAACATGCATATATATAATATATACGGTGAATCACAAAAGTATTCATACTCTTACTGTAAATTTAAAACAATCAATATTTTCTTGTAATACATTATTTCTTATACACAGAAAGATATTTTTTTTAGAATTATTAAACTTTTAGATTGATATAAATTTTATATTGTTAAAGAACATTTTATTTTCAGAGAAAAGTAAAATTTGACATAACTAATAAATAAAGTATATAGGTGTATTACACAAGAGACACGTCCAGTCGTTTGAAAATACATACATTTCTACAAATATTACTAGCAAACAAGAAATAATTATATTTTTATATATCTAGCGTAAGTAAAAATATTCTAATTAGATTAATTTTATTATCATTTAAGTATAATTATATTTCTGTAACCAAACAAAAAAAGAAGTCTTTTACTGGAATAAAAATTTTATAACAATTTGAAAGTTTAATAATTTTCAAATATGTCTTTTGTATGTATAAAAATTCTACAAAATTTGCATAATAAATATCACAATTTGCAAGTAAATATAAATTATATAATATAAAATGTACACAAAGAAAACAGTGGTACGAATACTCCTTTCCCGTGACTGACTGATTGTACGTATATGTATTTACTCGACGCGTAAATATCTTCTTTATTTTTTTTAGTCTTATACACTTTTTTCTCGTTTTATTTTCTCTATTGAATACAGGTACCCGACGACGTTAAATAAAGTTTCAACGGTTTAGTTACATTTCACTATACAAAGAGTTTATATTCCACGTACGTTCACGTACAATACGCAAATGCGTACAACCAGTAAAATATATATTTATATATATACACATGTTTATCTATGTATGAGAACACAGGTGCGCGTGCGTGCATGCGTGGGGGGTGGTGGGTGGGGTGGTGGGGTGGAAACGAGCATGTATGTATAACCATAGATGTATATGGATAGGTACAAGAGAGAGAGAGAAGCGTGTTTGAAATTTAAAGCTGCTCGAACGGTGATTCGAAGCTATGCGGTTGCATCGCAGCTCGCGCAAAGGACATTTGCGAATGGGCGTCGATTTACAAAGCCGAATCACGCGGTAAACCGACAGGTATTTCACTTTGTGATTTCTAAAACCACAATAGGAACGGGCGTCGAGTGACGAGAGAATGATATTTCGTTGGGACAGACGCGTGTTCTTCCTTTGCTACGTCATAATAAAACCTAAAACAAAAATTTAGACAATACAAAATTATTTCTCTCTCTCCTTTTCTTATCGGACTAATAAAAAAGTTGAATATATATACGACGTTACGTGATAATAAAACTTAAGAAAAAATTTAGACAATACAAAATTATTTCATTATCATTTTTTATTCGGACAAATAATAAAGTTCGTATAAATAGTTAACATAGAATAGTATTTCGTTGCAAAATTATTATTAATTTTCGTATAGAGAGAGAGAGAGAGAGGATCGTGTATTGATCCGTTATAATATAATAAATACGTCATTGTCGTTGATACAAAAATTAAATCATTTATGAACAACACGTGATAATTATTTAACGTGACAGGTTAATTACCTATGTGTCGGTTTACTAATTACATGACATTAATTGGCATATTATAACTTTTGAAAGGTATTTACGTGGAATCTTAGATGAGTATCGATCGATCGTCGATTGCTTCATTGAAAATTCACTTTTCAATTATTACCATCGTTGTTGTTATTATTATCTATATATATATAAATGAATCCTTGTTTCTCCCTTGGTCACGTCATATAACTTGAAAACGATTACCGATTTCATTCATCATTTCTTTTTTTTTAAGTTTGTTAATACTTTGTAGAAGGTTCTTATGGAAAAAGAAAAATTAAGAAAATCGTTCAGACAAAATTTAAAAATTTGAGAATAGTTAATGAAAGAAGTGAATATGTTTACAGAAGTTGGTGGGGAGTAATGCAGGTAATTCACTGTGGATTTACACGTGCAGCTGGTATTTTTTCGTGAATATCATTTTTTTACATTTGGTCAAATGCAAAGCGTTGCCTAGCAACATAAATATGTGTTTTTACATAACCTGCGCTCAAATGATAATCTACAAAAAACGTAAAAATACATTTCTCGCACAAGCAATGTATTAAAAGTTTAATATATAGTTCATTTTTTATTTTTAATAGAATTTTGGTTAAGCTGAGACAGGACAACATTTGTCGAGTCACCTAGTTATATATAAATAAAAAAATTACATTTCTGAATCAATGTAATCCTACTAATAATATTCACATATACATATAATAATGCTAACGAATCAATCATCATTAAATAATAATTTATTAATAGATAGATAGAAAATGACATTAAATTAAAAAATTCGACGAGTGAAATGTTTGAAACGTATTCCCCTTTTTATGAAAAAAGGAAAGAGAATAAATAAACGTAGAGATAAAATAAAGACATTATTTCGTAGAGCCTGGAGAGTTAAATCCGTAAATGAAAATTCAAACTCGTAATAGTCCTTCGAATAAGGACGATTAAATGGAAGAAGATGATGGAGGCGGGGGGAAGAAAGACGGTGAAAGTCATGATTCGAAATACATGCACTTTCTTATGAATATTAAACCATTTTAAAGCCGGTTCTCGTTAAGCGAATCGTAAGTAGCCGTTTCGGTGTGAAGAATTACGATCTCGGTAATAGGTATAATATAACGTAAAAAAAAAAAATAAAAAAAGGAAGAAAAAAAGAAATATTTTCGTTCTTTCATGGTTTACCTCTGTGATAGCTGTAGGAAAAGGTAGGAGGGTTAGTTCTTTGGAACGACGATTTGGATGGTATTACGCGGTGAGAATACATATCCTAGCCTATAGTAAGCCATTCTCCAGCGAATTTCGTGTTTCGACCTCGCATTTTTCTCCGTTACGTGTCCCCAAAACGAATGGATGGAAAGAAAGTAGAGAAGGCGAAAGAAACGATGCTATACGAAGACGATCTTACATTCGCCGTTACCGTAAACAAGCTTCTTTTCTTTTCCCTTACTTCATCCTGACGTTCGTAGAAAGAAACAGAAGAAAAATCTTTCGCGTTATTACTCTTATAACATAAAAGATCATTTCAATTGAAATTCATTTCCATGAAATGGCCGACAATAAAATATGTTAACGAAGAATTTGAATGCGTTCATGTTCTATTTTTAATTTAGACTGGTAATAAAATTTGTGATATTTATCGGTATGCTGGAAAGTTGGTTTAAACATTTTCAATCGGAAAAATCTGTATAAGTCTGGAACGTTAGTATATAACTATAAAACATTTTTGAACTATTTGAAGAAGGCTGAATTAATGACCAAAATTTTCTAACAACACATTAATACAGTAATAACTATAATTCGAAAATATGTTCATATCGTGTATATGATTTATGAACTTGTTACTTTTTTAGCATATGAATCCACCTTTTAACATAAGTTTTGCCTACATGTCTTGAAAAATCCTGCATATATAATATATCAATTTAGAATATTATTTATCGCTATTAACAATCAGATATTAACAAGTTGAATTATGTTTTATGAAATTTCAATATTTTCTTATGATCATAATGCTCTTGTATAATTTATACACCTACAATTAGTTTAAAATAATATCAGTAATGAATTTTGATAATTTATCCAAGAAGCATGAAAAAATATTAAATTAGAAAAACTAACAGTACTTTTTTGAAAGAAAAAAATAATTTAAAGAGGAATAGTCAATTGCTTAATAAAAAAAAAATAATAATGACGACGATGATGATGAAAATGATTTGAAATTATTAACCGACCCTTTACATAATTCAATAAAATCATAATAATCAATTTTAACAATTTTTTCAGTTGAATTAATCGACCGTCATAATTATCCCGACGAATTCAATTAAACAACAAATTAATCGTATTAAAAAAAAAAAAAAAAAAAACTATTATTACAAATAATTTATAGAAAACGCGCGTAAGTAAGAAAAGTTTAGCATATTTTTTAGAATCGTTTACGAAGAATGAGGGTCGCATTGTAAGGTAAAAGAGCACGTATTTCTTTGACCCCATAAGGAAAAGTTTCAAGTACTAAAGATGGATTCCATTGAACTTGGTCACGTAAAGCGAAGCGAGGAGAGTTCGCCATATGTTCGAGCTTCCTTTTCCCGCTTCCCCCTTCAACCCGCCATCCCCCATTCAATTCTTTTCTTTCCTTTCATTTTCTTACTCTTCTTCTTTTTTTTTTTCTTCTTTTTTTCTTCTTCTTCTTCTTTGCTCGTATTCTATTCGAATACTTCGCAAGGTAGAGAGAAGACTCATTGATTTCCACGCTACGTGACAAGCCAGTTCGACCGTGAGTATTTTCAGGATCCCAAGCATGGTGGCTCGCGGAAAAACGGAATGGAGATACGGACCTCATCCTATTTCTTTCGTCTCATGTTAAAACGACGCGCAGAGTGGATTGTCTTGTTTTCCAGCTCGCTGAAAGAACCGATATTTCTTTCCTAGAAGATAGTAGCTAGCTAGCTAGCTAGCGATCGATCGATCGATCGAAAAAGGTGCGACTTTTATTTTTGTAAAGGCTAATCAAAAAAAAAGTGTAGATTCCTCGACCACGAAACTATTTCGTTTCAATGAGAAAGAAATTACGTTTACAATCTTCTTATTTTGTTAGAATTGAGAAATAATTAAACAAATCAAATTAATGGACATTTTAAATTTCGTTCTTTTTTTTCTTTTTTTTTTTATTAATAATATCTAATCTTTTGACATTTATTAGACTGATTTAGTGATTATATTGCACGTGAATGATTATACCATTAGAAAAATATTTAGATAATTGTATAAGTGTAATTGTGTGTTTATGTTCTATGTGGAAAATGAATGAATTAGTATAGTCACCGTGGAACAGAGAGAGGTCGGTTGTTTTTTTTTTATTGTGTCCAGAAGAAACAAACAACCGAGTGTTTTTTACGTGGTTATCTGAATTGGTCGAATTATTTTTACACTATAATTATAAATAATATATAAAAAAAATGTCTAACATTCCTTTTCAACACGTTTAAAATAATAAAAGTATATTTCCCAATGTGTAAAATACAATGTATGATAATAAATTGTAGCTGAAGGAAAAAAAAAAAGTAAAAATAAAAGCTACATCGATATCGACAAAATCGAAACAATTTCGAGAAGAAAATCAAACAAATTCACAAATAATTATCTCCCAAGTATTTATTATTGCGGACAAAGGTTTGAACAATATCAAAGTCACTTACATTCCCATACTATTCAATTCGTATTTTCTTGACTCTCGATTCCAACTACCACAAACTTACATAAATTTCTAATCGATTCGTAACAATTTCCCTTGGTATTTGAATTGATAGAATATACGTAGGAAGAAGAAGAAGAAGAAGAAGATGGAAACTTGGTGGAATTGGTTCCCTGCGGGAAACAATTCGTATCTCAAGTATCCTTCTCGGCAAAGTGATTTGTCCATTATTGTCCAGGATGAAGGCGTATTTGGCTGTACGCCGGAATTCCTGGATCACTATCGTCATCGCTCAGTTAAAAAGAGAGAGTAAGAGAGTAAGAGAGAGAGAGAGAGAGAAGGATGTAAACGCAACTTAGGAAACCGCGAATTGGCAGTCTTCTTTGGCTTCGTGCTTCGTACGTAAAACCATGAAACTACGCGGAGGCACGCAAAACATTTCGAAACGGTTTAACAAGTGTACCCGTCTTTGCAACGTTTGGTGGACCGTGTCCAAGTAGCTGGCCACGTTCTTTCGTTTCCTTCTCTCTCTGTTTTATTTCTCTTTCTATCTTCCTTTTGTTTATCGTACGTGATCGATTTCTCTATCTACTTTTCAAGATTCGCTCTCCCATTACATCTCAAGAATAGAACAAGTATATATTTTAGTATACAGGATATATCAAATAAATTTACTATCAGAACTTTTAAATCCAATAAATCGAATAGTTGACAATTAGTCAAATGAAATAAAATAAATACAATTAATTTCTGCGTAATTTTGTTAAATATATTATGACTTGTATCAGTAGGAATCGTTATATTTGAAAGTGGTGTATAAGTTCAATTTTGAAAAAATAATTTAATTAAAGATTGATTCAAATAAATATATCTATATGTATTATTTATATATTTATATTAATAAAATCAATGCAGTATAATATCCTTATGAATTAGAAATTTAATCTTAAAATATTATTCAATAAAACTTATTTTTGTTTAAAAAGACATTAAAATTCTCATTGTTTATGTTTTTCTAGTTGAATTATATTTGAAAGTGACGTAAGTCTATTTTTAGTTACAAAAATATTGTTTCAGTTTGATATAATTCATTATTTTTATTACTTATTTTAAATTTTATGTGTTCAGACTCTTTCGAAAAAGCAATATAAATTTATTAGAGGTTACTAATATTTTTAAATAGTATAGAATGGACAAATTTAAATATCTCGAAAAAAAAAATGTGGGCTTACGTCAGTTTCGAGTTACGCCAATTATATAATGGCTTAATTTGTGCTATAGGAAGATATCGTATTCTAAGTAAATTTTCCGCGTAATACAATGTTTTTTTTATTAATATTATTTTTCTTGAAATAATTTAGTATTCTTGTGAAACAATTCTTATTTTTGACAACGTAATCCAGTAACAAAAAAAAAAAATTACGAAGCAGAAAAAAATCGATAGAAATGAAACATATTTTATTATATAATTGGTTATACAAGAAATCGCGTTATATGAAAACAGTAATTGAAATATTTCCGAGGCCGTTATACGGAAATCTACTGTATATTAAATATTTAAACAAATAGAAATTTCATTGACATTTTCTCGATACTGCTTTATAAAATATTCAAATTGAAGTGCATTAGGAAATATAAATAACTCAAATCTTATCGATTTATTTTCATTGTCGCTTTAATATCGATATTGTCGGTAATAAAGAAATCTTTCAACATAAAATCGTCTTTAAAAGAAGAATAAAAAATAAAAAAAAAGAGAGAAAGAGAAAGAGAAAATAAATAAATAACATTTTTTATCTCTGATATGCATCTTAAAAAAATTGTAGATAAACGTGTCATGGTGAGTGAATTTTGGAAAAATGAGGGGAAGTCCCGCGTTTGTCATGGCGCGAAATTCAAATACTCTTCTAAAAGAAAGGGCTATAAATTTGGACAGCCGAGTATTTTTCTTATTCTTCGTCTTTCCACTCTCGGTTTGCGAATAAACGCATCATCGTTTCCGCATCTCGGAAGCGTTAGAATATTTTACGAAAATGCAAGATGCGCTTATGCTACAATATGCGGTTATTTATGACTACGTAAGTTACACATACACACATGTTTGCATATATATACAAATTTTTGTTGTCGTAAGTACGTACATACGAAAAAGTTAGTGTATGTTTGTTTGTGGGTGTGTGGGGGAAAAAGAGAGAAAAATACAAAAAAAAAAATTAATTAAGAATACGAGAAGAAAAGAGAAATCTTAAAATATTTACATCTGACGTAGAAAACATACAAAGATAAAGATGTTCTCTCGCGAATACTTGCACGACATCAGTAAACAAAACGTTTTACTCTAGACGGAGCTTGGCAAACGTCTTTCCAACAGTTAGTACCTCAAAGTTCGTCGAGTTTCCTTTTCCTGAAAGTTCCTTTCTAAGTGGACTATGTCACCATGCCTCGAGTATTCATGGTAATACACTAAAACAGGAAATTAAAAGTCCTATTTAAACAGACTACATAATACGATATGCTCCTTTCTCATCTTGTTTACGTAATCTGTTATTAGTAAGTCAATGAACATTGATGACGAATCTATTTATCGTTCATAAACACCAATGAATTTTAAATGAGTTCATAAAACATATACCAAACGAATTATATTCATATATATATCGTACTAATTATTTTAAAAGTATTCCATATTAGATTTGTTTAGCATAACTTTTAACGAATATTCAAATGAGCTTAATTCTTTCTTCCTCTTTTCGCTAAATTATGATTAATATCAATTTGTCTATACATAATTTACTTATATAAATATTTGTGATCACGAAAAAAACGTTCATTAATTCGTATGAAATATTTCAAGATGAAAGATTATATCTTTCGTATAACAATAAAAGAAAGTTTTCGGATGACGAACTGACGTGAATAATAATCGCGTAATTATTTTGTGAACTCTCTATAGAATAAAGATTAAATGGAGAACAATAGAATTTCTCAAAAAGTTCTACTATTACTAACAAGAAACAAAAGTAAATGTTTTCTCAAAGCGCACATTTCTAGAAATGTATTTGTTGTCTTTTACAAGTTTGTGGAATTAATGCGCTTTCGTATTTTTAATTAACATCCCTTCGGCGCGATCCTCTCATTAACCTCTGATACCACGCAATTTTCTCCCCCCGTTCTTCTTCTCCTCTCATCATTCTCCACTATTTTCATCCATGCATATTTGTACCGATCGTTGCTACAAATGTTGAACATTCATTACAGTAGATTCGTTCGATACTGATAAATTAATTATCGAATTAATTTAATGCGCTTGATGTTAATAATTTGACGAATTATATTAGCAGATTGAAAATATTAAAAAAAAATAAAAAAAGCCCATACTTGATGCGCATTTAACAGTACGCTATTATATCGGATTTAAAATTTATTGATAAATCAAATATTTCGATCCGATTATTAACTGTCCTACTTTTTAACTATAACATGGAATCAAATATTTTTATAATAATATCAGTAACACATGGTTTTTGTTTTTATGTGAACGAGTCAGATATATATATATTTTACTAACCGTGTTATCCTAATTTGATTTTAGTTATCTTACAGAAGCTAGTAATCCAATATGACTAGGCCGTTGACTAACATTAGTATTTGATATAAAGAAAATTGAAAGAAAACAATAACACACGATCTCGTTCTCTAGATACATTCATTCTATTACAATCCTAAGTGCGAGTGAAACGTTACATAAAACAACAAATGAATTATATAAAGTAGAGAAATAATCAAAACGTTGCAACCCATATTCACATATTAACGAAAAATTCAAACAATAAAAAAAAAACCAAATATACCAAAGCGATTAAATTTTTATTCAAATTAAAATAAATATATTTAAATATAATATATTAATGATAATGTGAGAGTAGAATAAAGCCGAAAAAAAAAATTACAATTCTTCGATAAATTAATTAAATTCTTCGATTTAATCGATGAACAATTATATCGTTGTTCGATATGTCGAAGTTCTTCGATAACCAGGTTCTTTTACCCTCAATTATTTATTTTTCTCCTTTATCCGGAAATGACGCGGTAAGGATCCGAAAATTCATTCGACGGTTCGTGATTCACGCTGTACTACACACGCCTCTCATCAGGATCCGGAAACTGGAGTAGTAGTAACCCGTCGACCGGGTCATAGCGGTAGGATCAGCTCGAATGGGTGCTCTTAGTGATTACATTTGCAAGTCAAACGAGCTAGCCGACAAGATGGCAGAAATATATACATACCAAAGTTTCTACGTATACATGCACGTATTATATTCAAAGATGTGTGTGCACGTTATTGTATACAATGGATTTCTGTAAACATTTATATGTGCGTACGCGTGTGCATTTATGTGTGTCTCTGTGTAAGAATCAACGAAAAAACTTAAGAAAGGTAGCAAAGAAAAAATGAGAGGACGGAAGAAAGAAAGGGTAAGTAAAAGAAAAATATATGTTATGACGATATATTTATTGTAAAATAAATAAATAAATAAAATAGATCTACGCGTTATATCAGAATATATATAACATTTGTCAATGTACACTAAAATATCATTTTTATTGTTTATCTAATGAATACATTAAATAATTAAATTGGAAATAAATTAAAGATAACTTAAGAATTTATAACTAACAATATATAAATGATTTCTTAAAATAATAAACACTCGTTACTCACTTACAATCTTAGCACACTTCTACCTGAGATCTTCGGTAGTACTCGGCCTGTTCCGTAGCTGTTCGTATTATGATACTTATACGAGCAATCTTCTAATATCAGATAGCAGTAAACAAGTTTATTTATCGTTATTTAAAATCTGTTGTTTACCAATAATATAAATATATTATAACGTTAAGTTATAATAGTAGAAAAAACATTTTTCGACTAATTATATACTATTTGAAAGTATTATTTATAGAAATGTTATTACTTATTAACTTATTTATATGTAATTTCAAGTACAGGTCTTCGTAGCTCAGGTGGTAGCATGTTCGATCGGTAAGCAAAGGGTCCAGGGTTCAAATCCCTGTATATCACATTTATGATCACGTATTTTCTGACTAATTATTTTCAGTTACAACAGATGACGTTTTGGTTATCAATGCAACGTCATCCGGTGAGATCTGAAAGTAATTATACAGTTAATGCTGGATCCTTTATGTGGTACGATAGCTCAGATGGATAGAGCATTTGCCCGATAATTTACGAACACTATACGAAGACCAATTTTTTTTTCAATTTTTGTTTTGTTTTCATTTATTTTAACATTATTTTTCTTAACATATTCCAATTTACAATTACAGTTGCTATTTAACTGTTTGAGTCTTAAGCAGCGCGATCGCGCTCTTCAGATTTTGTGCCGAAAAATCTTACAAGGAGATCTTACACTGGAACATCAACGGATTTTAACGAGCTTTGGTATATTAGTAATATACCTTTAGGGTGTTTTCATGGTAAAATATTTTCTTCGATTGGTCACAACCAATTTTGACGTTAATATATAACATATATAATTTAGTTATATAACATAAAGGAAAATGATCTATTCATCTTAATCATTTGAAATAATTCCTTTATCCTTCGCAACATCAAAGAATATATTTCAATTCGAAGTTCGCTTTTAAAGCTCTGCATAATGGATAATACGAATTTACTATGAACACGCTCTCTCTGCTTTCTGAATATATATATATATATGATAGGCTTATAATTCTTTATAACCCAAATGAAGTACTCCAAGTTTTTGTATGAGAATTTTGAGGAACAAAAAAAAGGAAATTAAAATAGAAAAAAATAATTAAAAAAAAATTCGAAGTTTCGGAGAAATTTAATCGTGAAACGAAGCTAAGAAATTAAAGCTTTTAATACAAAAGTAATTATAGTGGAATGAAAAAAGCTTCTAGTGGTGTTGCATCTCATAAAGCTTAAATTTCCTTCTTATCTTTTTCGCTGGATCTAAACTCATGATAATACATAATGTTAGCTGTGTATACGAAATGAGTCATCTTTATCTTTTAAATAACAATTTTTAATGACAAGTAGAAAGGAAATAATATAATAAAAAAAATTGTAGGCCTTAAATACAAACAAAATCAAATCAAAGTACTTTTTTTTAAAGTAAAATCAGTGCGAGTTTATCTTAACTCGAAAGAAAACAATTTTTATAATGTTTTTAACGTGAACTAATTCATTTTCTATATTCGCAACACAGCAAAATCTATTTTACCATACATGTGCGCATGCATACGCACACATAGAAATACACAGAGATATAGAGAGTTGAAAATCAAGTACTTGAGAAGGTGATGCAAATAAATGGATCATTTTAAATAGATAATGCTAATTTTATGCGTATGAAAATATTCTTTCAATTAACTCAAAACAACATGTGCGTGAAAGTTAAATAGAAAAAAAAAAATGGAGAAATAAAAAGTTTACGAATGAAATGATTAATTCTAGTCGGTAAATGCGAATTAAGCGTACATTAATGCAATTGCTGCACATTTAATATTTATTTTCCCTTCAAATGTGAAATTACATCTATTCCGTGTAATTTATAGCTTAGAATAAAATTAAATATATACTTGTTAGAAATAAAAAATGAGAAAAGAAATAGAAAAAGTTAAAAAGCGTGAGCATGGTATACGCTAGATTTTAATAAAAACCTGTCTACCACTCCAGACCATGAGGAGCGACTACTATTCGTGCCTTTTGACCTAATTTTTTCAAAACAATTTTTGCGACTAGCAAACATTGTACAATTTTTTTATTTTACTTTCATAAAACTAATATATAAATATGGCTACGTATTTATTTATATATTTTTAGCATTAATTTCATTATATTTATATATTATACTTTCCATTATGAGCTGTTATTGATTAATAACAATTCAAATTTCATAAAAACTTCTTTTTTAATCAGTTAACTGTGATTACCTTTTTGAAGTGTCTAAATTTTATCACCAAATTAAAACGATGACGAATATACTCATCAAACATAGAGTACCTGTAACTTTTATAATATTTAATTAAATTGTAATTAAATATTCTATTTGTTTAGATAATAAAATATATAATTTTATTACAAATATTTATTTATTTATTTACTCAATTGAAACATAGAATTTGCATATGAAGGAACAAAATAAAAAATAAATTACTTAGAAAAATGTGATTAGTTAAAAATTTAATTTATTATTATTGAATGATATTGAGTAAAGCAAAGAACAATAAATATTGATCTTGAGTTGATACTTCTATACGCAGATTAATAAAAAAAAATTGATTGGTTAAAAGAGAACATTTGATTACGTTAAAAATTATTTACAATTACACTAAGCGTGTGCATCGTTGTATCCACATAAAAAATAAATTAATACAAAATTAGGAGTTACTATGTCATATGATTTTTTCCTTTATCATTTGACTCTATTTTTACTTAAAAAGGAGTAACTCCATGAATCTTTACTTTTACTTTATTACTTTTATTTTATTTTATTATATTTTATTTTGTTTTATTTTTTTCTTTCTTTATTATACTACGCGCGGTTTTGGCTTGATTTTAAAATTCACGCACACAGACGGAAAACACACCCCCTCCCCCAAGAGACCTACCTGCCTGCCTGCCTACCGTTCGAACTAAATCTTTTTATCGTTCGAACGAGTCTGTCGTCCTATTTACGCTCCAACAAACAAATCAGATTAATCTACGGTCGTGGTGGCCTCGTAGATTCTCATTCGTTTACCGAAAACGAACGAAAATGCGCTCCCAGCGTACAAATTAACACTCTAACAAATATATATATATATATATATATATATATATATATATATAAACATACATTTATATACTGAGTGTTAGTATGTATACTGTAAAATTAATGATTAAATTGTACATTAAAAAAAAATATATTCTATACACATTTATATTAATTGTAAAACAAATGAAAAAATAACGTTGAAAAACATAAGTCGAAGAAAATAAACGATTTGTGAATATTATTAATATAATATATATGAGTTTCAAAGGGAAATTAAAGACATTTAATAAATTTGATGAACAATTTATTATGACCTCAACAAGGTCCCTTTGAAACTCATATATATTAATATACTGTTGGGACAAGAATATTGATAAATAAATTATTAATATAAAGTATTTTTAATCAAACGATAATTATATGAGTACATATTTATGTGTTCTTTATATACAACCTCAAACTTTTTCAGTACATACATACATATATACGAAACGAAATAATTAAAAAAGGAAAAGAACCATGATAATATATCGGTATGTTACTTCAAAATCACATGGGACTATTATATAGGATTAATGGCAATAGTTAAAAGAAAAAGAAAAAGAAAAGAATAATGGGGGAGAAAAAAAACAAGAATGTTACCTTTTCGACGCTTGATCGGAATCCCGTACGGGGCTTTAACCGTACGACTTGAATCGGAAGACTAATTAAACATCCGACAGATTCGATCGCACGTGTTCGAATGAGAGAGAGAGAAAAAAAAAGAAAAAAAAATGGGAAAGAAAAGACAGAGAAAGAAACAAATCACGTTTAAAAACACGGCCTAACAAAGTTCCATCCAACGGGGAGGATTGGTGGCGAGAACGCTTAATAAAAGCTAACTCGAACGTAGTAGTAGTAGTAGTAGTAGTAGCTTTTGCATGCGGATTTCACGGGGCTATTCTTTTCAAGCTGATAGATGCCCACCGTTATGGATTCAAAGGCTCGCAGAAGCCCCCTTTATTCATGACCACCATTATTTCGGTTGGCATTTCTGTCCTCTCGATTCAGACCACGAAGGAACCTGCCGTTTCTACTACTGCTGCTGCTGCTTCAACCAATTCCTCTTTCTCTTTCTCTCTTTCTATCTCGTATATGGAATAGTACGGATCATTTATATCTAGGAAAATCCGTTGAAAATCTCGTGAGATTCGGCCTACTGGCTGATTTTCGTAACAATAGGCATTATTTAATATTCGCTTGGATATAACGAAGAGGTGAGGAAAGAGAAAGGAGGATTTTCGGGGGGGAATTGCGGGGTATGAGGGTGGGGGTGGGGGAATAGAGAAAGAGAGAGATGGAAATAAAAGGACAAAGACATAGAGATGGTAAAGCCTAGCGCGTGCAGTGTCATTTACATATAAATTGCTCACCTAAAATCATACTAGCGTTTAATTTTCCGCTTCTAGGGTGAGTCGTCGGTTACAGTACTCTATAGAGATCATAGGCTCATTTATCCTTTCATACGAATTTAATTTTCTGAACGTATCGCCTTGATCTCGTTTAAATCACTCGACGCGTGATTACGTTGAAAGAGAGTTTACGTTACTTACCGTCCCCTTAAATGACAGGTTAGCCACGTTTAGAAAAAGTTTCAATGAAAATTCAACACATGCGCCGCCCGGGTTTACTTGTTATGAAGATAGATGGAAATCTAAGAAGATCCATTAGATAAGAGTAAAAGTGAAAGAGAGAAATTGAGATAAAGAGACGGTAAGAATCCGAAAAATGATTAGATATTTTCGCAAACGTGTCTCGTGTACCTTCATTTTCCTTATCATCTTCTTCCTTTTTTTTCTCCTCGTATCAGTGGCAAATTTAGCGATAAGTGGACTAATTGTAAGTCGTAGTGTTAAGACCCGGAATACTAAAAGCCTCTCGGAGAGTCTCTGAGATTTTAATAATGTGTTTTTATCATTAGGGTTCACAAAAAATTAATTATGTTTTTTTAATAAGCTCTTTTTAACCGTGTTATTATATGCGTGATATAACCATATGTAATATTTGATATACATCTTAAAAATTAATTGATTTAAATTGATTTAATTTATTGATTACTGATATTAACATTTGCAGCATGATTATCGCTTCCTGTTGTACCAATTAACAAGAAATCATTAAATATTCTAAAAAAATTTGCGATCGACTTATCTTGACTACTTCGAACAAATTCTGTTTGACTTGTTAATATTGTAAGCGCGTTCGTCTTTTGGGAATTATTTTGCCAAGGTGTTAAATCAATTAAAATTTTCTGCATATGCAAAAATGGATTATCTCAGGAATCATAACAATATAACCTATGCAAGATGGAAAGATTGATTAGTCTGTTGAAATAATACGTCGTTTGAATTATTGAGAAAAAATTGAAGAAGAAGAAAAAAAAAGATGAGAGAAAGAGAAAAGAAGAGAAACGAGACACGTTCGCATGATCTTTGCATGCTTCATGAAAATTGCAACAAGATCTACCCCTGCTCGTGCTTGCGTATTTTATATTTTACGATGTTTACAGGGGTCTATCACGAGAGCAAATAGAAAAAAGAGGATGAATGCAGAGTAGTATATACTATATACACTTTTCTCTTCTTTCATACTGTTTCTTTTTTCTTAATACAGAGAGAGAGAGAGAGAGAGAGAGAGGGAGGGAAGCAAACTCACCGCAGTGCATTCTGAATTTCTGAGGAATGGTTAACACATCATGTTCCTATCTAACCAACGTTTAAAACGCGAAACCGTGCATAACGCTCTGAAATGTGCATCGACTTATTCATATTGGTACATTTTCTTTTATATAAAAAATATATACGTTTAATCAGAATCCTTTCTTAATGATATAAGTTTGTTTCATATAATTAAATCATTAAATACAATAATTTATGTGTTTATTATTATAAAGTGACATTTATTTGTTAACTGATCGGTAATTATATTAAATGATATAGAAATTATGAAATTATTATTATTACAAAAAATTTTATTGATTGTATCGATTCATAAGTTAACAGTTGATGATCACAATAAAACAATACCTACTTATTTATGAATCTTTTATATATATATCGTTTTATTGTAATATATTCCTACTTATATTGTAAATACATTTATTTATGAATCAATCTAATAAGTTAGTTGATACGTTATCAATGTACATATAGAAATTTCTATCTTCAATTTTTCTCAGAAATTTATTTACCAAGCTAAGACAAACGTTATTGCATTTTTCAATCATTTTTTTTTTCAACAATGTATAATAAAATGAAAGAAAATTATGTCAAACAAAAATTCGTTCGTTTTATGAATTCTTTTTTCGAACATCTAAAAAAAAGAATTAAAAAAACTGAGTTGATATGAATTTTCTATATAAGATGAGAGTATAAAGTTTTCTTCAATATTACAAATTTCACGCGTTATATTAGATTAGAAAAAAAAAAAAAGAAAAAATCATATTTTAATTAGGAAAAAATGTTGTCTTTAATAATGTTCAAGAAAATCGATTAAATAAACATAATTGTAAGAAGCAACTTCACGTCATAACTTTGAAATTTTCCTTACGCAGACTAGCGTATTTTCAATTTGCGCTCGGTCGAACGTTTAAAAAGAAAATTTGTCCGCGAGACATAAAGTATACGCGATAAGATAGATGCACTCGCGTTCACCGAAGCATACTACTTCGAAAATAAAACTACGACGACGTTCTGGATATTTTATATAGGAACGGGAAATGGAATAAAAATTTAAAAAATAAAAAAAATGAAAGAGAAAAAGGAGAGAGAGAGAGAGGGAGAGAGAAAACGTTATGTCGAAGAATATTAAATTACGAGAAAGATCGCATAGTTCGTTGAACGATATAACAATGCCTCTTCTGAATTCTTAACGAACGTCCATACGCGGCCGCCATGTTTAATGAGATAATCTATCGAACGCAAACGGAATTATATCGGTTATATTTAAACGAGGTGACGTGATAAAAAAAAAAGAAACATTTCCTGAAAACAAACTAAAAAATGTAGAGAGAGAAAGATAATAAAAATCAAAACATGAAATCTTAAAAAAACGACAGATTATCAATTTGTATTTTAACTTTGTTATAACTAGTTTTTTAGCAATGTATTTATCATGAATATTTTTGACAAATGTTAACTGAACATTAAATTTATTCGTGGAATTCGTACGATCCGTTCAAATTTGAAGTTGACCCCTTCTGGCTAGTTTCATCCTTATTACACTTTTATTTCATTGTTTAAGATTGATATAAGTAAATTAATATTTAAGAGATTTCTATATCGGTTATTATATATTATACATTTGTACATAGTTTTTATGTAGGTATAGTTTATATATAACACAGAGGATTTTCTTGGCCTTTCGAAAACACGTCTTGTCATTTTGACAGTTCAAACATGATAGCGAATAATTATTATTTCGTACAATTTTATAATTATATTATAATTTCCAAAAATATCATATCCTGTGAAATATCCTTTCCAATACTTACTAATATCATTTTTATTTAATCAATATCAGTGTCTCCTGAATATGTGAGTGTGACAGTTGAATATATAAGTGATGAAATAATTATGTTTTCAATATTATTCACGATATTTAAATTCAAATAAAATGCTTATTTAAGTCGCATTGAGTTTATTTAACAGTAATTAATATAATATTTTAACAATAACCATATATGAAAAGTATAGGAAAATTCAATTTTTGTTTATATATTGTAATTTCAATTTCTATTTCCTTTTTTTTTTTTTAGTTTCCTTTTCATAGCTTTCGTTAGATATTAATGAATTTATTCTCAATATATTTTAGAAATAAAAATCGAATAATGTATAAAATTGATATTTCATCAATATATATAATTATTTTTATATATTATAATTATTTAAATTTATTTAAGTTATTTTTGATGACTATTAAAAGTAAATTATTTCTATTTCTGTATATAATTTTAGCTAAAAGCATTGATATTCTAATAAAATATTCTAATAAAAAATTTATCGTATTATCTCCTAGTTTTGTTTGGATTTCTTAATTATTCAACCACAAAATGATTTCTCATTTCTCACTTAAATATCACCCGATTGCGAGGTGGCCTTAATGATCGAGAAGAAAACTAACGTGGAATATCAGAAATAGTCTTGTTATTCAAAGATTAATGAGTTTTGTGGTACCATTGGCAAGGGTCGAAAACGTGCGATCGATGCTAACGGAAAAATTTTCAAGGAAAAAAAAGATAAAAAGATAAAAAGGAAAAAAAAAAAGAAGAAAAGAAAAGAAAAGTAAAAGTAAAAGTAAAATGAAAAATATTCACGAAATTCACATTTTCGATGTTATTTAAAGGATTCATGGAGGACAAGTTAGAAACGATAAATAATATCTTTCTCAATGGGTTACACTAAAGTGTGTCCACCGGGAGAACGATATTTCTGTGATTGTAAATCTTTATCCGGCGATTTTCCTCGCGAAAACGAACGACCGAGGTTGGATCGGACGTGACGTTGAAAATTCGAGGTTGTAAAATTGCAATTTGATCTATTATTACGCTCGTTCGAGCTGTAACTGTAAACGCGAGCGAGAGGAAACGAGAAAAAAGGAAAAAAAATGAAAAAAGGTATAAAAATACATAGAGTGAAAGAGAAAGAAAGAAAGAGAGTGAAGGGAAGGGCGAGGGGGGAGGAAGGGAGGGGGAAGAAGTAAGGACGTTAAGGAAAATGGTGGGGAATATAAATGGGTCGAGGAAGGAGTCTGAGCTTCTGTCGAGCGTTATCAAAATTGAATTTTCGAATATAAGAAGGAATAGAATAGTAGTGGTGAATATGACGGTAGTGGTGGTTAGAATTGGTACTGCAAGGTTCCTTGAGATTCTCCGTTCGTTATTTATGTCTCCTACGTACGGCTTGCTAGGGCGATTGTCGATATACAATAGAAATTTGTTCGTTCTACGTGTCGGGCAACTCGTGGAAAGAAAAAGGTATGGAATAAAGGGAAAAAAACGATCAAAAGAGAGACAGAGACTCTTAGAACACGTTTCGAAGATACGCGGAAAGAGTTCCAGGAGCTTCGGAAACTAACTCGAACGCGTTCGAGGATATTCCTGTAAGTGAAAAAAAGAAGGGAAAAACAAAAGAAAAGTTGTAAAGATAAAAAGAGACGAAAAGAAAAAAAAAAAAATTCTTAGAGACTTCGATTGATTGCTCCTTTCTCCTTCGATCTATCCAAGACAATTTATGCGGGATATATTTTTCTCGTTTAATGTCAAGTAAAATAAAAATAAAAAAAATAAGGTGCTGTTATTTTCTAACTTGGATTTAATTCTTATATTATTTTTTTATAATATAATCCGGTTGTTCTCAAACTTTTTCTATTCTCGACGCACTTCCTAAGTTTTCTCAAAACGTCGTCCTAGATTCAAATTTAAAAAGTTCACGTAGAAAATGATTAATTAAAAATAAATAAAACATCTTTTTATATTTGTAGACATTTCTGCTAATAATTAATATATGTGTCCATAATTATGAAAGTGGTCTAAATCATATATCTCTTGTTTCGAGATATTTAAAGGATTACATTTAAACATTATATAAATTCTATATAATATTGAAATAACAAACACACTATCTAACGTTTCATTTTTGACAATATCGTGAAAATTACATTGAATTAATTTAGTTTAAAATAATATGATGTATGAAATAATTAATAAACTCATCTTTTTTTTTTTGTAATTTTCACTTACAAACCACTTTCATAATTATGTTTCAAAATTATATATATAACCTCTCGCAAAATAATATTTTACATTTTTCGATATCTCAATTGACCGATAAAACGCGCCAACCACAGCAACAGTAACAACAACAAACAACAATAGTATAGTGGTGGTGGTGGTAGTAACCGTTACGAGTGGAGATTTACGGGGACCTATCTGCGGCGAATTTTTTTTATTGAAATTTATCCGCGAACCGCAATGAGTGCGAGGTTGGGACCGAAGCACAGAATTAACGGAGACAAATTACCCTGTGACCCTGAGATTGTAATGGCATCCGACGGAACTTCCAACCCGTCTAGGGAAATAAACACACTAGTGAAACGTGCGTTGCGATGGCGAAACGAGAACGAAGAGAGAAAAGAAAAACGCCACAGACTAGCTCGTATATCAAGTCTCTACTGCTGTCCACTTCCTCTTTACCCCCTCCCCCCCCCCACCTGCCTTTATTCCTTTCCTATTTTATTTTTTCCTATCAAACCTTATTGTCCTTACATTCCTCGTTCTTACAACGAATTCACATTGGAAATGTTTTATATCGAACATTCGTGAATGAATTTATGTTTGTGAAGTCGTCGGTACGATTTTTATCCTAATTTTTTATTTCTTTTACTTTTTTTGTTTATTTAAATCAATTTGAAAAGATAGATAATAGAGAAAGAGAAAGAGAAATAAAGATAAAGGAAGAAAAATAAAAGAAAGGAAAGGGTAAGGTGAAAAACATCTTATAAGAGGTCATACCAATTCGAAAACTTTCTTTTTCAACGTTTTAATGAAAAAAGCTCGGCTTTTATGTCGAGTAATAGAATAGATTGCATGGAATTGTATAAGAGTAGGGAAGGGGAGGAGGGCCTCGAACTAGTGGTCGATTAAAAGTATTTTTGAAAGATGCATTCAACGGTTATCTACGGGAATTACGTAATTGAGAATTATTGCCAGAGTTTACTGAGAGTATCCAAACGAGTTTTGTCCTGCGTGTATATATATATATATACAAACTTATGGTGAGTCACAGGAGCATTGGTACTCGAGATTCTACTGTAAATTAAAAATAATTAATAGTTGCTTGTAACGAAAAGTTTCAAAATTTAACGAAGAAACCTATTTCAAGATTATTAAAACTTGATTGCCATTTTATTGAAGAAGAACATTTTATTGTTAGACAAATATAATTATATTCTAATATAATAAAAAATTGGTCTCACAAGAGTACTTGTATCTAAACGTTATAATTTTTTTTTTTTTATAAATATTGACAATGGGGATAGGAATACTCCTGAAATTTACTGTATAATATGTATATATAATATATGTATATAGAGAGAAAGAAACCTACGTTTTATCTATGCGTATGTGTTATACATAATTATACATATACGTAATTTTCATTACGCCACGCTAATCATTTAATTATCATATTATTATAGTTATACTATATAAATATGTCTTATATTTGTTTACGTATAAATAAGATACATTTGATAAACAGAACAATGAAAATTTATGTTTCAGTGCTTCGTCGTACTAACGAAATTATTACGACGTAAAACGCACCTAATAATTTAATACTTATTGCTAATATTATCGTAACGGTGATGTTCACGAACGATCTAACCGATAACATTAAAGAGAGAAAGAGATAAAGCGAATATAACCGTTACAAGTAGAATACGTTAAGCGTTTGTTGGAACCCTCCTCTTCTACGTCGAGAATTAATGACGCCGGTGTCGTACAGTCGAGCACTTTGAAATCCAGTTCCGCTTGAGAAGTTTGCCAACAAAGTCTCTTTCTTCTTCGCATAGATAGACTAAAGTCAAGCAACGTGAACGTATAATTATTTAACGAAAACTATCTCAACATTAACGTCGACCCCGTCCGTCTGATCCTAACCGCCATATTTTTCGTAAATATTCAACGATTTCAATCAAAAATTTTCCATCTTTTCCCGATAAAATATGTATACGCGCGAGCGGATTTTTTTTTTTTAAACGTTATAAATCCAATTTTGGAAATAAGGAAGTTATAATTAGTTTTAGTTATATATGGATGACTTCTTTTCATATTGTTAATAACTAATCCTTATGAGTTCGTTAAAATAGCTTACTATAAAATATTGTTTTTTAAAAATGATATAAGTTTTATTGCAGCACGATAACTAACATTTAACACACATGTATGCATTATTTTCATTTTATTTTATTACCCAAATTAATTAACATTTACCAATAGATTTATTATCAATCGATTCAAACACAAAAATCATTAAATATATGAAAATAAATATAAATGTATCGTTGTACATGTATCGTTTAATTTAAAAAAAAACCAATTATAACTTCATTTAATTTTTAATACAAAAATTTACCCTCCTTTTTTCTGACGTACGTTCTTTGGTAACCACAAAAATTTGAAGTATATACGGTTAAAAAATAAATGAAATTTAAAAAAATATTTGATTAATATATATATATGCGTTGATCTTTGTTCTCAAATATTACAAGCACATTATTCAAAAGAACGCCGATAATAATTATGACAGTACACTAACCATAAGTCAAACAAAATTAAAACAATTAATTAAGTATGACTTATTTTATAATATAAATAATTACATGTAATATAATATAATATAAAATATATATACACATTTTTGCGATAAATTTATTAAAGTAGAAAAACTCGTCAAATTGATAAAAGCATTTCTGTTAGACTAGAACTTGCTCCTTTTCTTATTCTCAATTAATCAGTTTATATTTTGCAAACGTAGAATGTCTCTGATTTGAAGTGGAACCAGTTTGCTTATTCCTGTTTCAAGTAATTCCATTTATTGCTATTAGCGCGAAGCGAGGTCAACCAGCAACAGAAGCAATACCCTTACTACTAAAAATGTTTCTACTAACACCATCACATTTTTAAACGGAGTAAGTTTTTAACGAATGAATTCGTTAGGATTCACACCACTTTAATGTCCATCTCTCTCTCTCTCTCTCTCTTTATTTCTTTTTGTCTCCTTCTTTTTCTTTCACTTTCACCCTCTTTGTCTATTCTGGGACACCATTCTGAATCCTTTAAGAACTGTAAATTTCCCGAGGGACGATGATAACAACGCGGTCAACCGTACTTCCAGGATTACTTTCCAACGTTCCAGATAAAGTTTCACGATTTCGAGACAACTTCCTAATTGGCGGAAAATCTACGGTATAGTGTTTTTTTTTTTTATATTTAGTCGAATAGATTATAAATCGGTCTATTTAAGGATTCATCAATCATCTATTGGATTTTTATACTAATTAACACCAATTTTGTTTGATAAGTACTTCCTTTGGGATTACATAACTTTACTATGAAATATTTCATAATTGACATCATACGTTTTCAATTGAGTGTTATTTTTGTTACAAGAAAGTTCGTACAGCAAGAAAATGTGTTCGAAGATAATATTTGATTTTTCTTTCAAGTATTATAAATTCTACTGTAAAACTTATTTGTAAAACTAACAATAATTAAATTTAATGAAGTTTTGTTGTTTACTTTAAAGAAAACTTTTTGGCACAAACTGCCATACTTGCTTTTTCTTGACAATCAACGTGTTAACGTAAATGTTTTCATTAAAGCAATGTAAGTATTAATATACGTTGATTTATATGATAGAATTTGTATATATAAAATGAAAATTAAACTTATAATAAAAGATTAAAATTTAAGGATTATTATTTTAGTTTAAAAGTGTAGTTACGAAATGGTAAATATAGTAAATTAAAAGTTTTAAGAAATTTTGTTTGCGAATGCTTGAAGTTTAGGAAAAGATTTTTGTACTTACGATTATTAGAAGAATAGTAATAGCATACACGGGGTGATTCTAAGAATTGGGACGGGTTACTTCTCTTTTTTAAGAAAGAATAGAAAAAAAAATAGATGAAGGAAAATTTATTTTAACTAATCGATTACTTTTTTATTATTCTACGTATAAAAGTACTAACTGAAGGTCATTGAAATGTCAATATTCATTTTTTTTAAGTAATTACACATGTTTACGATGCAATCTTTTTATCAGTTTAACACATACAATACAATGAATATTTTTTTATATAAGAAAGATTACAATTTATAGTTATTTAATAATTTTGTATTTTTTATTCAATGTATCGTTTTTAGAACCAATTTCATCTTAGAACTTAGATACAATTTTCTTTATATCGTCTCTCGAAAATTCGATTTTCTTCAAATCAAGGAAACCTCTATCCTGATTTTATCTTCAATGATGAAGATTTTTAAAGCAAAGTGATTGAAAAATAATACAATTTTATAAAAGGATATATTTTACTTTATTTTTTATTACTTAACAAATTTATTTCTAAATGTAAATGTCTTTTACACAATTTATTTTGTAGCGAAATATAAGAAATATTTCAATGTTACATTATTTATATGCAGCACTTTAAAATACATTTTTATAAAGGAGCAAAATCTTAAAATCTTAAAGATCTTTAAATATATGTATATATAAATATATTCATGAATTTAAATAATAAATAAATAAGCGTTATTACACTTAACTTCCCATAAAGATACACTACATAAAATATATTCTTCTAAAAATTAATTCTTTAATTGCACAAATTAAAATCATGTATAAAAAGTATTACGTAAATCAAAAACCGAACAATTTTATCTCAACGATTAAAACAATGTAAGAAAACAAAAAAAAAACAGATAAGATTAAAAAACAAAAATCCTTCGATAATTTTATTCGCATGAAATCATAGTATAATAATATTTTTCCTAACTTTCTTTTTTCGAAATATAAAACGAAATGTGTGAGTCCGGTATATCGTAAGAGAGAAAAATTCAGAAAACGTATCAAAAGCCGACGCGGCAAGTTTTTGTCGCGAAATATCATGACACAATTTTCTCTCTCGCTATATTGTGACTCCGAACGTTTCTAAACTCGCCACCCCCGTCTTTTCCACCTTCTTTCTCTTATTCCTTACCATCGTGCTCGCTTTCGTGCTATCCCTATCTGCACGTTTTCTGCAACGAAAAGGATCATCACATCGAACCCGATACAAGCTATCTGTTTTATCTGTGCAACGTATGTATACTTCCTATATCAAGGTACAGTAACTCCCAAAAATTATTCACTACACTATTTTGATTAATTTCTTCACTTCATTTTTTCCTTTGTTTTTTAAAATCACTCTGGTTATTATTATTATTAATATTATTATTAATACGATAAATCATTCATTATTCTAAGTAAACGTATATAATTTATTGTCAAACTTTACGATAATTGTACAATACTAATTATTTAGAGAAAAAAATGTAACATTACGGTAAAGAACGATAAAATTTTGAAAAACCAACGTAATGTTCAGGGATTTTAAATTGTGTCGATAATAATAAAAGGGGATAAAGTTTCGATTTTTCTATTTAATTGACTGTCATAATTAACAATATCTTAAATTCATATTAAAAATTTCTACACAGTATGATAAAAATATACTTACACAAGTAACTTTCATTTCTATATTATGTAATATATTAGAAGTTTTTAAAATCGATTGAGACTATATCGTGCATAGATAATAAATAAATAAAAAACACAAATAAAGAATAAGTATTTTTATTTTAAATTTCTTCATACACATCTATATTCTATATTATGAGAAAAGAAACGTTACATGCAATAATAACGCGAACACTTTATATAGATATGGGTATATAAAGAAAACCCATTTTTTTTTTCTTTATTCTTTCACCTACTCCTACATGACCGATCAGTTTAAAAAAAAAGGAACAAAAAAAAATGTTCTCTCGCGTGTCGATGACGTATAATGGTATATAACGTGATATAAGAAGAACACGCGAGGTTAGAAAAGGACGCGTTTATTATAGCCGATTCCCCTTGTAGAAACAACTTTGGATAATACGGGAACGTTTCAAGTGGAAAAAAGAAAAGCTTTTTGACGGTGGAAAAAGAGTTAAAGCAGAGTTATCAGTCGGAAAAAGTTCTAAGCGGTTTACTGAGATCGTAAAAGCTCGAAGGCCGTTTCTCGTACTACTCTCACTCTCTTCTTTCTCTCTTTTACACGTACTACTCGAAAACTCTGACTGGTCAGAGAAAGGGCAATCTAGAATTTTCATCTTTGGTTAGTTTTTCTTCATTCTGTGAAAACTTTGAAACATCCCTGCCTAATGTTTCATTCAATTGACACATAAATTAACAATTCCACAAGTATCAGATCTAACAAATTTTTGAATACTGAATTATTTAATAACGAAATATAGTTTTTAATATTATCTCTAACTTGTACTGAATATATTTGGATTTTATTTTCTGAGTAATATTTTTTTTTTCATTCATTCATTTAAACGTAAAAATTTATCTACAGAAATCAACAAATTTCTTTCGGCTTTATTTTGTTAGATTTTTATATATGTAGAGATTAATATTTAATAATTAATAAAATAATAATCAATAATAATAATCAATAAAAGAATATTAATTTTTGTTTTTTTTTTCTTGTTTCTTAATAAAGTAACCCATGGTACATTGTATGATTGGAAACAATCGTAGACTCTTAACACCTAATATTCGAAGTACACACCATAGTCTTGCAGAAGTACACGCCTTATTGTAGGAAATTTCGAAACACTAATTTTCACGTTCCCCACCATTCGTACCCCCACTACGTATGCCCTGGTGGGCCCATTAGCAAAGATATTTATTCTATTCTACCGATTAAGAACCGATAAAGCAAGCTAAGTACAACTACCCTTTATATTACCACAAACCCAACGAGAAGTAAAGTAAGCGAAGTGTATAAGCACTCTTTATATTTCTATAAACGAGCGAGAGGTGAGATTCGTTATTGTATTTAGCGAAAACAGCAAGCAAGTAAGCAAGCAAGTAAGCAAGCAAGCGAGAGCTTATCACAATCACCAGTGGACTCCATGTTTGAGAAATTTGCGTAAAATACATACATATATGTTGATGCTTGATTATTCAACTTAAATAAATGAATAACATTTGCTAGAATAATCCAATTGTTGAAATACACGCGCGTACGGGGGTAAATAAAAGTCATTGTCGAAATAATATTTGCTGAAATAGGAGCAACAGGATGATTATTTGTACCATAAGGGGGTGGAGTAACATAGTACCCCCACGTGCGAAGCTTAAATCCAGCTTTTGGGATTAAGTTTTAAAGCGAGTTTGTGCTCATTGTTTTGCGAAAGAAGGCACAATCGTATCGGCATGAGATACAACTAGAGAAACATATGCTTAAATGATAATAACGTTCTTAACGGTAGATATTCTCTCCAAACCATGCCAATCCAGAGATTATTTCAACATCGGGTTCTATTGTAACCTACCATTTGTTGAATTTATTTAACACGTTCTGTGCCACGTGTACCACTGATTGCTATACATTAAACTTTCTATTCAGGTTTTGTATACAACCAGTGATACACGCTGATATATTTATTTAATACGTCTAAACGTCAAATTACTTGAATGAAAAATTGAGCAAAGACGACTCAGCATGAAACGAGTAAGCAAGATTTGTTACTCGTTACTGTCTGTGATCTGTAGAGAAAAAAAAAAAGTTACATTATTATTAATCGATGTGTCGTTTTATAATACAAACGTTAGTACATATTTATTTTTAAAAAAATCCTTTTTTTTATCTTAGAAAAAATGTTTATTCTTTTAGTGTCGACTAAAAAAGGTTGTATTTAACCGAAAAATATCGAACAGAGTTCATGTAGTTTAGTAAAATTTAAAGAAGTCAAGTGAAATCAAAAATTGTGTTAAAAGTAATAATTGCAATTATTAATAAAAAATAAAAGGAAACTATATAAATGAGACTAATATATTTTAATATTTTTTTAAATCGTATTAATAATGTTTATTCCTGATTATTAGAAAAATTCAAGGAATCGGTTATCTTTAATAAATAGTACTTAAGGAATTAAAAACATTATTATCTATCCATATTTGAAAAACTAATTATTTGTAATGAAACGATTTCTGTAAAATAAAAAAAAGGAAAAAAAAATAGCATAGACATATTCGTACGAATATTTTTCATATTAAATATATATAATATATCACAGAAGAAAAATATTCATTTGAACTGATAAATAAAAGATTATTTAGCATAAAAGATATATTATAAAGTGAAAATCAATAGAAGAAGTTACTTCTTTAACAGTTCCAGTTTTATACCACCAAAAGGAACATAAAAAGTCGTAGAATCAGGAAATGAATTCCTGATGCTGCATTACCTCTTACAATTAATTATTCCAAGTTGCTCGAAGTTCTCGTACTACGGAAGTGAAGTTTCGAAAACGACTCGGACGTTTTCTCCGCACAAAAGTGTATCTTACGAGGAATTACATCTTCTCTCGGTATTCTCTTTTCTTTTCCTCCTACTCTTCTTCCTCATCCTTTACCTCTCCTCTCCTCTCCTCCCTCCCTATCCCAAATAGAAAAAAAAAATAAAATAAATAAAAAAATAAAAAGATCCGATTTTTTCTTTCTTCAAATTATTTCTAATTAAATTCGATTACATCATTGTCGACTATTGTCGTCAAGTTTTTTTTCTTGTAAAAAGTCTTTGTTACATTTTCTACTTGCTTGTTAGACGACGACCTGTGAAAGAACCGAGCGAATTTACCGAAGGGAGTACGAACTTCTTATCACTTGTTTTACAAAATGGGAGATCGCTAAGGGAATGAGTGGTAGGGAATATGTAAAAGACAGATAAAGAGCAACAGACAAATAGATAGAAAGAAAGAGAGAGAGAGAGAAAGGAATGGGGATAGGAGAAAGCTTGCTTCGTTGCCAAATTAAATTACTTTATCTTCATATCTCGGTAACACAGAACTATTTAATTACTTTTCGCTCGTTTCTACGAACTCAAGCGTACAACAAAAGCCTTGCTTTTCCATTGGGCACTTTTACAGACTTCCCATTTAATAAACGTGTATATGATTCTTTAAGATTCTTTTTTACATGATCTCGCATTTAAACACGCGTACATTATTATTTCTTTTTTTATAATAATATCAAAAAAGGAACCTTCCTGATTATCGTACTAGAGTATCGCATTGTATAACTTCAACATTTTTTTAAATATCATTTGGTAAAACCAAAAATTGAACGTAGTTTAATTATCTTAAAGATTAACAATACAAAATCTCAAATTTAGTTTTCTTTGTTAAATAATGTGTGTTAAATAATTAATGAAATGTAGGAATATATATATAACGTTATAAATTTATATTATTTAATGATATTCGTGTAAATAAAAAAAAAACTCGTTGAAATATTAAAATAAAAATTTGTCTGAATATTTATTGAAATATTTTCTATAAAAATTGTATCAACAAAAATAACGTAATGTACAATTATAATGGTACACGTATAATAATTTAAAAAACGATCCTATAAATGATAAAAGAAAATCTTAACAAAAATGCAAAGAAAGAAAGAAAGAAAGAAAGAAAGATAAACCAAAAGACTGGAAATTAAATTCAACTTGGTAAAGACATGAAGTAACTTGTATTAAGAGAAACCCTTTTGTAAAAAGACAAAAACTGAAGATAGGCAAACGTTGTAAAGAAAAGATAAGAAGTTACCATGTTTGATTTAACCTCTTTTTATATATTATCTTAACGAGCGACAGAGGTAAACGTGGATAAAAAAAAATTAGAAAAAAAAAGGAAATGACATGAAGTGAATAGGCAAAAAGAAAAAAATGATAAAGAAAGAGAAAACGAAAGAATGCTTTAAGAAGTAACGTCTCTTTACTTCAAAGACTGTAATCTTTCTTACTGGTCGCGTTTCACGGTACTTCCTTCTTATCGTAAATACTTTCCTCATGTATCGAAAGAATAGAAACGTTGAGAGAAAGTATCACTCGTAAAGAAATAAAGTGAAACTTGTTGTATCGTCGTGGGATAAGAAAATAGGAAAAATATAATACTCGACTCGAGGGAACTACACTTTTCTAAGAAGATCCTACGAATAAGCCGCTTGAAAATTCAATTCTCTCCTTTCTCTTTCTCTTTCTCTTTCCCTTTTATCATTCTCATTCTTTCGTTTTGATGGTTTGCAAACTTTTCGGTAAATTGGAGAAAAGATAAATATAAATGATACATTTTATAGTATTTAAGAACAATCGTAAATAATAATAAATAAAATATATTATACAATATAGAAAAATGTTGATGAAATATATTATTGGATGGGTAGATTCTTTCAGTTTTTACCGATGTCTTGAAATATCAAAATTATTCAGACACATGGGCATGGGATATATCAACGAAACCAAGGATATACGAGCTACTTTGTGAATAATGATCTCCTAATGCCAAAGTATACACCTCCTAGCCTCTTATTCTCGTACATGTATTTTCTCGTAAAATTACCCAAGAGTTTATATTTCGCGAGAAAACATTTCGTACCTTATTAGAAGTAAGTCCTTAAGGGAGTGTGCCACGACACACAGAACACGTTACAAAGCTCCAATTCTCTTAGGACACAATTGAAAGGAAGAAAATTAGTTAACAAAAGAATTTGACTACGTCTAAAGCTTTCTAACTTTGAAAATGAAGATAAACTGGGACACAATTTTGTGCAATTATTTGATATATTATCTCTTAACGAAAATAAACGATTATTATTATTTATGAGAAAAAACAAAAACAAAATCGATTTGCAATATACCAAAAATAAACTCACACATTGTTATTTGAAATATTCTTATTCGTTTGAGAAAAATGGATAAATACAAAAATATATTAAATAAGAAAAGTATCTTAGAAATAAAAATTTCTTTTATTTAACGAAAAAATGTTATCCTTAAATGCGTTCTCTGTTTCATGATATTGAGAAAAAATATATACTTCTAGAATAGAAACTTTAAATGACTCCAACATTATATTTACCTATATATATATATATACAAATACATACTGATATATTATAAAAATTGTGCTATCATAGAATTCTGCTTGAATGGTCACGACAATCGGCGGCGATACCTTTATTGAATTCTTTAAGAAGGTAAAAGGCATAGAAAGGTTTTCTGTAAAATAGTCTAGTTAAAGGAAAAAAAGGAACTGTAAGGGAGTTCTTTTATAATAGTGAACAGATTATAAGAGAGGGTCTTATCGGTTATCGTTGTTGGTGCACGAGAAAGAACGCGTAAGAAAAGAAGGAAAAGAAAAAAAGATAGAGAGAGACAGAGAGAGAGGGAGAGAGAAAAAGAAGGAATAAGGGATAGTTCAGTGGTCCAGGCATAGTTCGTTAGTGGTTGGCAAGAATATTCGCGTAATTTTCCTTCCTAATCCCTTAAACTCAATCGCCAATGAATACTAAATACACTCAATTAAAACTCCACAGCAGTGAAACTTTGGAAATTGGCTGAAAGTGACTCACCGTTCTCGTTCTCGTCTACTACAACGTTCGCTCTATCCTCAGAATTAAGGAGGTCGTCTGAAACAGATGAAGATTATCACTATTAGAAAACAACCTTCTTGATATTACTCTCAGAAAGTTATTACTTCGTTCACTATAACGCGCGCGCGATATAAAATTCCTTAGATTTAATAATCTTTTATTTCTTATCAATTTAACGAATAATTATTTTTGTATAAAACATTAATTGAATGTAACATTATCTTTCATTTATTTATAATATATATATATATGTATAGAATTATACTTATATATGAAACAACTAAATTATAATTAAATTATAACTCTTCATTACTGAATTAACATATTTTAAGTAATTAAGGGGTATTTATTAAAAATCATATCCAGAATATTGCACAGAGATGATTCTGATTTCGTCAAATAAACATATTTTCATTTATTTTCTATGTATTTTCCCAAACGTTAATTCACGATACGTATAATATAAATAACAGTGCCAAAGTACATTTTAGCAAATGAAAATGAAAAAAATATAAAAGTGACAAACTTATTCTAATTATCCCGATATATCCTACTTTGTATTTTTGCATATAAATGATGTTGCGAAAATATAAAATAATAAATTAACAAAACATACTAATATTCATGTACGATCGATTTTATATTTCTCCGATTTTTCGAGAAGAAATAAAAATGATATAAATTACCTCTCCCCCCAATCCCAATTCCCATAAAAATTAAGAAACTTTACGTTTTGACATAAAAACATTAAAACAAAAAGAAAAATAAATTTTCGATGCAATTAATTTAACATAAACGTCATCTACGTAAAGATATTTTTATTATACAAATATCAAAGAATGAATTGGATGGTTAATACAGAGAGTAAATTTTATGCGCCATCAACTTGAATCCTAAATAAATATCGGGATATCCGAAAGTACCTGCCGTAGGATACTCCACATAATCTTCTATCTCTCGTTCCTTGCTAGGCTACGTAACACACACACACATATATATATATATATATATTGTATTTGCTGTTAATATTTGCGCGCGTTTCTCTCTGTACTCGTCTAGGTATATATATATTAACGTACGCGTTCATGCAACTCTTCGTTACAATCAACGTACCCTGACACTTTAACCACATCTCGTGACGAGAGTGGCTAATAACGTGACATCAACGATCATTCAACAAAAGTTTTAGTCCCAGTTTTAAGGGCTTAATATTGTAAAATCTTTCTGTCGCATTTTTCACAATACCAACTCTCATTCTCGTTTCCAACGTTTAAATATTTCAAATAAAATATTTCATTCGGAATATTTCATTATATATACATACTTGCAGATATAAAACAAGTCCCGTGTTTTATCATTTTTTAATTTTGTTCTTTTAAAATATATAAAATTTCCAATCGTTCAAATGTTATTATATATATGAAATACGTTATTAATAATGTTTCATATAAAATATTTGAACAAAATTATGTATTAAAGATCAAAATTATTGTATTATATATTCAAGATCGAAATTGTACCGAAAGATACGTATTTCGTTATGATAGAATTTATATATTATACGTGAGACTCAAAATAAGAATTAGATTTTCGTTCGTATTAATTTTATAAATAATTCATTAACCCCGATCTCCTGTATGTTGTAGATGAGAAATTTATAGAAGAATTTTTTGATGAAATAAATATCCGACAAATAAGAGATCCAAAAATAAAAAGATATCTTATCTGTTACAGTATACTCTCTATATGTATAAGATAGTTGAGCCCGAATAAACTTAATTCAAATCTAACGATCAATAAAGCGCGTTAGCGCAATGACCTAATTATTAAGTTATTGGCCAGGAAGTTATATTACGAGTTACATAGTATACCTGTGTGGAACGTTCAATATCCTTATTTGATCATCTTGGGATCCGTAATTTGTACACTCCCAAGCGTCCTATCATATAATTAGATCATCAAAAAGATATCAAACGTTGACATAATTCGACTTCGAATCAGTCTTAACTTCCTATTAACTGTCCTATCCAAGCACGTTCATCTTTCGTATTAAAGAAACATCTTGTCAATAAAATAAAAATTACACTAATTCTACATTTATGATTAAATTTTTTTAATAAGAATACTATATATATTTTCAGAGACACACAGATAAATATATATATATATTTATATTTTATATAATATTTTGTTTATCATATATTATTTATATCTTGTTACCTCTAAGCAAATTTCAAGATTATTATTGACAATTTATTATTATGATCTTTTAAAGAAAAAAAAAACTCCAAGAATCACATAAAATTTCATTTAAAATTAACAAGAGACATCGGAAAAAAAACTGGTTATCACATCTCGTTGTTATTTCATCGAAAAACTTGCAAACTTCTCACTTTCTATTTTCTTACTTTCCCTCTTTTTTTTTTTTTGAAAAAGAAAGGTCTCGTAGAAGTATTGGAAAAAATTATTCACGATATCATAGGAAATTCTGCATGCATCTCAATCGGTCCCAAAGCTTTCCTTAGGGCCTTGCCGAGGCAGCAATTCCGTGAGGATACGACATTACGATCTTCCACCATGCTATGAAAGTAAGAACTGATTGGATTCCGTGAAGAAGGGAAAACCTTTCTCATATATAAACGAACGAGCCCAAAGAAATTGTGAAGGGTTCGAAGGATCACCAAGGGTATCCCGAATCTTTCATAAACGTTTTCCTATCCCCCTCAAAACCAACTCTCCGTTAGCTTTCGACTTTCCTCATCTCTCATGAAAAAAGGAAAAACCCTTAAACGCTTTCCTACTTTTCTAACATCACCAGATATCTGCTTTTACTAACATAAATATCACTATATATTACTATCATAAAAAGTGTAAATTAAATATATCACTTATAACTTAACGTGTCAAGTTAGTTTAATGATCTTTTATTTTACTTTCTATGGTGTTTAATACCGGATCCTGTAATTAATAAAAAATGCATTGAAAACATATGAAATATACATTATACATTTCTAAATAAAAGAAGATATTTTCTTTGGTATCCAATCGGTTCAAATCTTATTCTATATTAAAATATATGGTTTTTTGATTTATTAAATAGTAATTTTATATAGTTATATATAGTTAGTATACTTTATGAGAGTTATTATATATTAAATTTCACAAGAAAATTAATAAGAAGAATATAAAAGTAAATAATTTTATTTTAATTTCATATATTTTAGAAAAAAATATTTATTATCTGAAGGAGAAAAAGATCTCGACCTTATTTTATCAGTCTAATTTTAATTGAAACATTTTCTAGCAAGAAAATATTATTTTTATTTAGACAAGAAATATTTTCATATTTATTCTTACTGTTAAATGACTCACTCAATATATAAATGTTTTATTCAACAATAAAAACCGATTAATAAAAGTTTCTGATAATGTCATAAACTATACTTTCCATTATTATTATTATTATAAACTTTATCACGTTGACAAAGAAGAAATGGTCATTTTCAAAGCTATTTTGTCTTGACTATTTTCAAGATTGTCCTTTCAAGTTGGCAGACGATTATGATCGGACTTTTCCATACTAGAAACAGAACAACTATTCAGGATCGGTAGTTAACTCGTTCTTTCTTCGTAGAACAACTTGAAAAAGTCCATTCAAAAACACTTGGATGTTCGTGTCGTTACTAGGTTGTTGCTGAAAAAAAGACAGAAAAAGAGAGAGAGAGAGAAAGAGTGAGAGTAACAAAAGTAGTTACCCCTTGCCATCCTGAGGAAAGTTAAATTCGATTCGTTGGAGAGAAAACTTAGATCGCATACGTACTTTAACGGTAAAAGAATGAAACAAGGTATGAACAGATTGTTCCTTTGCGAAGTTAAATAGATAGCTAAATTATCTAATTGTAAGAATAAGTTCAGAAAGAGTTGTGTGTGTGTACTCCTAAGTCTTTTGCAGACCTTTTTGAAAAAAGATTTATCTTTTTTCATATTTTTACAACTTCTTTCAACGTGTTGCTTAACATTTGAAAACACGCTAAAGTCGGTGGTAATGATAATTTTAAGTTTACTTTTAACGATATTATTTGAAATTAATGATCCAATCGAGATGATGACAATGTTCTGTTTTTTTTTATATTTATTACATTCCAACGATAACAAATATAAATATTACTTTGTATGAAAACGCTTAAGCATTTCCCGATAATCTCGATTTATGTAAAAATTGGCACATTATTAACAAAGTTAGCGAACCGGAGGAAGGATTCTAACGTTGAACCTGTCAACCTGTCCTTACCAGAGAACGAATTCGTTTAATAAACTATAGAGTAGAAGAGAGGTTGTTAGAAGCTGTTTGTATTAAACTAAAAGTTAGATACACTCGATCAACTTTATCAACAACAACAACTTGTATTGAAACTCTGATTATTATAAACGCACACTCGTAGCTTCTTCATTTCTAAACGTTAGAAAATTAATAGAAAATTTTCTAAATAAATTTCTATTATCTTCAATCGATTTTGATTGAACAATTTTCGGCTAAGAAACATTTAGACGTTTAATGTTTATTTTTAAAACGTTGTTGATTGTATTAGAAGACAATTATCCTCTTGCACTGATAAATAATTGAATGATGCACTTGCAGAACCTACTAGAAGCGAGCTGTTAATTGGGTTGCTTAAAATGTAAATAAATACTTGAAAAATTGTGACTAGATTTATTTGGGACACTCCGTATATGGACCGTTTATTTTGAAAGTAAGTGTAAGTTCATTTTTGAAAAAAATAAGATATCACGTAATTCGTGTTTAATTTAATCTAAATTTTTTATGTATAATTAATCCGTGTTTAATGTCTTAAAAAATTTCTATGTTTTGTAGAATTTAAAATTGATCGGTAAATGACACACATAAAATACATATTATCTATAATAAATTTAAAATCAAATTCATTTATATTTCAATTATTAACTAAAATAAAATTAATAACGCATATATAAAATACATATGGCAAAAAAGAAAGAATGCAAAAGTTGAAATTAAAAATACTAGAAATAACATTTAGTAAATTATTAATCGCAAATTTGATAATAGTTCCAATTAAAATACTGCGAAAATATATAAACAAATAAAATGTTAAATCAAATGTGTTGCAACGAAACAAACAGTTATTAGCAGAGAATGATTTTGAAATCGTGTTAGAAGTAATAAATTGTGCAAAAATAAATTCACGTTCAATTGTTATAATATAAAAAATATTATTCATAAAATCGATGTTTACAAATTTGTTGACTTGCTAAATCCACTGTTACAATTAACAGCACCAATAATCGAAAACATTTGAATATTTCCATGAATAACTATTATAAATATACATCTCCAATAACGAATTCTTTTAACGAGCAAAACAACAAAGTTTCGATTTATTAAATAAAACGATTCCGTCTAACAATAAAACTCATAATTAAATCTCTTCGGAGAATTTTGTTATCCGAAAATAACCCGATGCCCAATATAAAAATATAAAGTTTCTACAGAAAGTCGACAAGTTGGTCCTTTGAATTTTTATCCTATTTAAAATTATAAAAGAAAATAAAAAATGAATATAGAATGCGAACAGCAAAGGACCCCATACGATGTGCCGTATGTAAGTCATGTTTTATCTATACATGTACTTCTTTTTCTCATTAATATATATGCCGACACATATCCTCGTCCTTCCCGTCATTCAAGTTTCCTTTTTTTTTTCTTTCCCTCATTGCTATTTATATTTTCTTTTCATTAATAAACGTTTAATCCACTATTTTGTCATATTTTCTCATATCCTCGTCCTAGATGTCTATTTAATCTTTGTTCCTTTGTCCTTATTGTGTTGGTCTACCACAGTCTGATAGAAAAAGAACGTGAACAGAGGAATAATAGGAAAATGATATTTAAAACAGCCACCATGCGACATATATAAAGTTACATCGATCGATAAAGTAATTATCAAGAGTTAAAGACTCTCTCACAGAGTGATTTTCAATAAATAAAAATATTATAAGCAGGAATATTCGTATTTTGAAAATCAATCTATATAACTGAGTATCATAATTTATTAATTAAATTATTAATTATCAATGATTCAAGAATTATAATGATTTTCAATGAATAAAAATATAAACAGGATGGATATAGATTCGTATTGAAAATCAATGTAAAATTGAGCATCATGATTTATTAATTAACTTATTAATTATCAGGAATTCTCTATAGAATTATTGTGATTTTCAGTGAATATAAAAGTATATATAAATACTAACGAGGTGAATTAGAAATTTTACAATCAATATATAAAGCTATGGGTCAAAACTTTTATCGAAATATTCCTAATTCTTACGTTATTTTATATTTTATAATACAAATTTCGCTATTCTGACATTTATTACAATAGCTAATAAAAAATGAAAAAAAAGATATAACCAATAATAAAATTTAGACTTTAAACTTTAGATAAGTGGCACATAACTTTTCCCAGATACCTCTCATTAATCAACGTTATCCTCATCTCAATCAATTTTTCGTTTGCGTGTTCCTCAGTAAAATCAAAAGCCTTTTAAAACTGTTATCTTTTCGTTCAAATAGAAAGTATTTCAGGAAAGACCTTTTAAAGAGACAGACACCTCTCTTTCATTTATCTGCTTTTTATCAAACAAACTAACGATTATTGACAAAGAAATCAGATATTCATATTATCCGATCAGAAAAATCACATATTCAATCATTCTCTTTATACTTATAATTAACCAGTAAGCTCATATCAATCTCGATTACGTTGATTAGCCAATAAAAATTAATGAAATATCAACTTTGAAAGGATAGAAATAAATACATTTTAATATTAAACGCGAATACTAGATTTTTCTTTAAACCATACGTCGCAAAAAAATACTCGCAATTATAAATAAATACATTTAACTAATAAACGTAGCACGCCTAAGAGTAAACAAAAAGAAAAAATTAAATAATTTTCTCTCTTCAATGAAAACTAAATGACAGGTAAAAAGGAAAGGGGGAAGGGGGGTAAAAAAGGAAAATAAAATAAAATGAACAGCCGAAAAAAATCGAATCAAACGTTAAAATTAAATTTTTTCCTTCTCTTCTCGCAGCGCACCAACCTCCTCCCTCCCCCGGCCCGCCCACCCCCAACTAGTGTGCTAAAAAAAAAAAACAAACTAATAAAAGAACGTTCTATTTCGATCGAAAAAAGAGTGAACCTATTCATTTATGACATAAATGTTGTAAAAGCGTTGATAGAAACAAGGAAGGCAATCAAGGTGAGTCGATTCGACGGATAGGTTTTTTTTTGTACGATATTTATGTGTTCCCTACCGTAGGCAATTTTCGCAGCCAAATTGAGCTTGCACTCGTGTCGGGTCCTGTAGTCATATGGTCGTGGTTCACCCGGACACCATGGCACGGATGGTCCGCAAACGCATTTCCCGCTTGCAACCGCGTTTCCGTTTTCGTCGGAGGTTCCATCATCAACCAGGTTGCAACCAGGACCTGACATTATTGGTCCGTTTGGACAATGCCTCCGCCATCTTCCTGGTATCTCTGAAAAAAAAAAAGAAAAAAAAATAGATTATATCTATATCTTTTTTTTTTAACATAATATTCTTTTAATTATATAAATTTGGTGCAGTACTTAAACTTGTATGAGTTTTATTAACTCGACCTCTGTTAAAATTACTGTTTGTAATTAATGGTGAATCACATTGTGGAAGGGCTACTTTTACCCAATTTTTATGTATAATACTCTTTTATAAGTTATGTTTTTTAAAATATTCTTTTGAAATTAAATATGATTCGTTTGATATCTATTATGTGTTGGTTAATTCATTTGATTTATTATATTGCGAGATCGATATTTTGGATGTACTTAAGTTGTAAGAAAAAAGTGAATTGAACAAGTATGAAGAAACGGGAATGGTATCTTAACAATTGAACAAGTATATATATATTCTTTTTATAACGATTTTCTTTAACTTTTTTTTTTAATTTTCTTATAAAATTGATAATAGTTCGTTGAATATCTTGTATATATATATGCATTAGATAATTTATTATATTTAGTATATTGTAAGTTAAATATTTTTGAATACGTTTAAGTTTTTAGAAAATAAAATTATGAAGAAATAGAAATTTAAAGAATGAATAAAAAGATGCTTGATAAAAAGATATTTTTAATTATATAATATAATAATAATAATAATTTTAACAATGGTCATAATATAATAATAATATTATAGTTAAATAATATAATAAAATTATGTGATTATTATGATAATATTAATTTATATGTAGGAGAAAATTGAGTAGAATGTACTTTATTCAGAAATAATGTTAAACGA
>NW_014569611.1:737125-752986 GCF_001313835.1 Polistes canadensis
GATATCACCCGTAAGGGCATTTTTCGATTCACTACTATTCACTGGAGTACCGATTAAGGCATCGGTCGCATCAACAAATGAAATAGCGAAAAATTAACGAGAAAAATTTGGAATGAAAGTATCATACAAAATAGAGAATTAAATTTCAATATAGATTCTGATTAAATTCCATAATATCGATCTTAATTGAATTGAAATATGGTGGACGTCAAATCGAGGAATACCTACAACAGCTAATTGATCGTGTAACTCGTATCGTACGATTTGCAATTTCATTTATATTTATTTTTATTCGTTCAGTCTATTTTTATAGCCTACGTCCATCTCCATGAATAATTGTAAACGTGCTTACACGATTGGAAATTTGGAAGGACCACACTTCTCTCTCTCTCTTGAAAACGATGCACCCACGTCATGATCGATACGTTCGTAACTCACGACTTTCATTATTCATACCAGCTATAACGATCTAAAGTGAATTATTTATCCCTACGCGAGAGCAATGTCAGTGGACTTTTATTCGACCACTTACAAAATACCATGTACAATACATGTTTCATCGATTTATAATGTAATTTTTCTTTCCAATCTCTACAACTTTATTAAAAACTACTGGAAATAGAAAAAAAAGAAAGAAAGAAAATTCAGAATAGACAACAGGATTATTGAATTTTATTCTACGACCTATCTATCTCGTTAAATAGAATTGCTTAAAGTCGAAGGGCCGAGCTAACGAATCTGTATTTTTTAAATCAAACTCATTCAAATAGATCTGAATAATCGAACGAACTCGATTATACATTTATATCTTTCTATTTTCTTTTTCTTTTTTTCCTCTATCGGGGTTAAAATATAAATTGCCAAAATGTAAAACCATTTGTTACAATTTGTTTTTAATTTTATAAGTTATCGTAATAAATACTTCGTTCAATCGATTATTCTTTATTTTCCCGTCGCGCTGATATTGTTAAAGTTTTCTTCATGATGTCACCACATCATAACCTTTTTTTATCTTGAAGTTTTAAGTAATACTATCGACAATAAAGTAGAAACAAGTTAAACTTCATTTCTTCATCTATCTTTTATCATTGGTTACAATTCTTTTTCACAAAATTTAACTATTTTTTTTTTCTTTTCATATTTTTGCAGAAATTCATTCAATCGTAAGAATAATTAATTGTTTACTTATTCCTATACTTTATTATTTTTTTTTTTCGTTTTTGAAACACAGTAATTTAGAATAAAAAAGAAAAAACATTTATTTTGATTTATAGATTATACAAAAAAATGATATTTTTATATAATCTGATTTTAGATTAATTTGCTATAATTACCAATCATCTTTTCGTATTTATGATATAAATGTATTATGTATTAATCATAGAACTTATTTAACAGGATTCGTTAATTAAATGAATCCTATAATGTGCAAGGTATTTCAAATCTATTAATTCATACCTACTGATTAGCATATTTCAAAATTAATTATCATACTTACCTTCTTCATTATATTATATAATAACTCAATTAGAGCTTCTTTCAAAGACCAATATAATCGAGTATCAATATAACAAATAATGCATATGAAACGCATTTAAATTTCAATAAAGAATCTTCGATTTACGATCAATTTAAACCAAGTATTAAAATATTCCGAAAAGAAATAAATCATTTAAAATAATTGCCAATCAATCGATATTAAATAATTATTTCGTATAATTGTCTTTTATTGATTTACGAAAAGATTATCTTGTAATATGAAATAAAATTTACAATGACGAAAATTCATTTTAGAATAATAACTAGTATCCGAGATTACTATGTCATGAATGGTATGTTTGCTTTATGTCAACGAAATGTATACAACGCGTCGTACGCAGAGCAATATGTTCATAGTCGTAACATAATCGGTTTCGATTTTCCCAAGAGGAAATGATGGTTGTTACCTAGTAAGAGATACCATATATATAGTTAAATTCAAATTCAATCGTGTACCTACAAGAAACTAAATGTTAACGTTCCTATCACCCTAAAGCTATTAATCAAAATTCTTTAAATTTACATTAAAAAAAAAAATATTCAACTAAACTTCTTAACCATTTATTATTACAAATTTCATTCATCATACAAATATTTTAACTCATATATATTTGAATCGATAATTATTACAGTGTACTGTTTTATAAATAGAAAAAAATTGATTTTACGATTTATTTCAAAAATATAAATCATAAAGTACACTTGTTCTATTTATTGGCTTAATAATCAACTATCATAATTATTGACGTTATATGTCTATTTTTATTGTATTATTATTTGTTAAATAAAATTATTAACGTATTAATAATTTTGTCTATCTACTACATGATTTAACTTTCATTACACTAGGATTATCTCTAATAACCGAGCTGGTTAATCGTGGTAATGGAGTTAGCCATAGGAGAACGCTCGAAGCTGATAGAATATAAGGAGGTCAATGCACATAATTAACCAAGTTAGTTAATCAAGATCGAAGGTACCCTACCGATCGCCGATAATACCGAACCGATACTAATTGTAAGTTCAATAATCCACGTAGCAGAGCAAAAGAGCAAACCGTAAAATCGAGTTTGCCGATCGGTTTGATGATCGTTTCTCCAATACGCAAGGATACCCTAAATGCGAATTCATTTCGACTTAATGGCCTGAACGTGAACCGGTTAATTGATCCAACTCGACCATTCATCGAGATATCTCGTATCGATCTACGAATGAAATTCGATTAAGAAAATTGTACAAAGTTGATAACTTAAAACATGATAAAGGTCCTTGAATACGAATAGAAATCGTACAAACTAATAAATATAACTTTTAAACATTAGTTTTTTAAATCGTTCTGATAACATTTTCCTATCCGCGAGAAATTTGCAATAATGTCTTTTTCTCTCTATGGCATTTCAATAACCATTAATAAAAATCTTTTCGAAGTTAACGACTAATCGAACGAACGATCTACAAAAATCGGATCTAACTATGAAACATCTAAATAGTATCCAATTACAATCGATACGTTTGTTTTACCATTAATAAAAACGTTTTATAGTAGGGTAGGATGATTATGATGAGAGATCAATGTTAAAGTAAATGGAAATAATGAATTATTAAAATAACTTATAATTGTGATTAGAAAATAATAAATTATAAGTCTAATTCGTAGCTGTAAAAATAAATAAACGTATTGTAGTTATTTCTGAAATATTATATTGAACCGTTTTACACTGTTATAAACGAATTTAATACACATAGCACAGCTGTAAAAGCATGATATTGTTCGTTTGTAATAAAAAAAAAAAAAGTAAAAAACAAAGAGAAAGAGAGAGAAGAAAGGCCAATAAAATGAAATTTTTGGACGATTTCAATAACACGAAGAGAAAGAGATAGGTAAAGGGGATAGGATGCTTAGATAGGTAACATCTAACGCGAATTCATTTGAGGTTAATGGTCCGTACGAAAACCGGCGAGCAATTGGCCGCGACCAACAACGTCGGAACACACATTTCCTGCTTTTACGTGCGTTCCATCGATGATCTTTCCGTAGAATCGTGCAATGCGAATTCGGAGAACGCGCAGAATGTATAGGCGAACGATTGTATGCTTTGGTTCTGTTTGATCCGAGTATAACTTAATCGTTCGTATTTGGTGTTCTTGTAAAATCCGAGGGTTTTTTCTATAACAAATACAATTTGAAACAAATACAAAATAAATTCATTGATAATAAATACATGGATGAACAAAAAATGTCGTCTTTTATTTTTAATTTATTTTTTAATATAAATAATTGCAATATATATATAATAAATCGTTAAAATATAAATTTAATTCATTTATTTTGATTTGATCTAGATAAATGAAGATTAAAAGTCCCGGTAATTATAATAGTAGATTATAACTTATTATCAAAACTTAATAACGATTCAAAATTAAATTAAATTATCACTGGTAACAAATAACTAATGTGCCATAATCGTTATTGAAAAAATAAATATATATATATATATTTACTTCGAATTTATAGTACATTTATGGAAACAAATATTTTAATAAAAAAAACCCTTATATTTATTTATACTATTACATTACACATACATATCGATAATAATTGTTGTATTGAACAATTCTTAAAAAGTAAAAAATTTTAAATCGATCTTTTTCTCGATAGTACAATTAAAATTGAATATTATCTTTATATATCTCTTACAAAATGTGTTTTTGAAATCTTAAAGATAGAAGACAATAATCAAACCTGTATGAGAGGTATATTTTGATAGTATAGTAATATTAAATAATCATGTTGATAACCATATATTTAGAAGATATTTCTCTAACATCGACAATAGCCGAATGATAACGAGATAAACGTCGATCGAGCATTGAACCAACCCGATTGCCGCCGGCAACCAATCCGAGCAGGGGATCGCACCCACTGAACACTAGCGAAAAAGGTGAACCTTTTTCGCATTATTGACTACCGACGAGGTCAGCTCACTATTCTTTTGTGACTTTCTATCTACTAGGAGATTTCAATCCACAAATTTCCTTTTGATTCTATAATGACGATGATGATGATTATTATTATTATTCGTGTATTATCATTATTTTTATACTATTCATTTGATAATACACTTTTTTCTCTAATACATATTAAAAATAGATGTAATTTCGTTTGAATTTTCTCTCTCTCTTTCAAAAGTATCTCTTATAAACGTTTATTATTTAAATTTGTAATTTTCCCATTTTTTTATAAAATGAATCGGACAATCTTGTACGAGATAAAAAGTTCCGTGGGAAAATTTTTCAAGGAATCACAATTCTATTAATAATAATAATAATTTTTATAACCACGCAAAAATGGGTTAAAATGATAATGAACAATACTTTGAAGATATACGAGTAAAATCATTTTGACAATTTAATACGGCAACCTTTGTTAAAATAAATGAACTATGCGTAAAATTTGTTCGTGGAAATTTATTTCGACCAATTCGTGGCTACAATCGAATAATATATAGATACACGAAAATACCTGGATATTTATAAAAAAAAAAAACACAAAAGAAACCTCATAACTTCAAAGGATATTGATAAATTCTATTTTGATGAAAAAATAATTGCGATCAAAGGGGCTTTTCATTATACTAATTACTTTTAGGACGCGTTTGTGGTTTAAAAAAAAAAAAGAAAAAAACACGAGTCATTTTAGGCCCCCAGAAAATACAAAATTTCATGCACCTATAGAAGCCGCTATTCAGGATGCAATAACAACGTTAAAATGATGATGTACAGAGGTTCGTGGCTTTTCTGCTGCGTATACTTAGTTAGACCCAATAAAATGGAGATTCACAATTACCGAAGTGAATGGAATTATGAAAAGTAACGGTGCAACATCATTCCAAACGTTATATAAGTAAGTTTCGTAATAATCAGCAAGCGCGTTTATCAGTGAGTGTTTCATTTTCTGAAAGAAACCTTCTCCTCCTCCTCGAAGAGGGTAAAACAGAAAGTGGGGATAAAAGGGTAACTGAATATAGACAAGGGAACAGCAAGCCCTAAATATTTTCATCCACGATCGCATGCATTTGCATTCTTAATGTAAACAGAAATTGTGCAGAACTAAAAAGAAATAGAGAAGACAGTTCGGAAATTTTCTTCCAATCTTCACTTTTTTTTGTTCAAACCTACTGGGATGCAATTAAATAAACTAAAAAGTTCAATACGAAAATGTTTCTTTCTGGTTAAAAAAAAAAAAAAATAACAATCGCATACAATCGTTTTCGATTTTGATTGATCGTAAATATATTACTTTAATTTTATTTAACGATAGATAAATATACGAATTTTCGTTGATTATAGAACTTTGTTTGTTTGCTTATTCTAAAAATAACATTATTCCTTCTCTCATTTTCTTTCTTTCTCTGTCGAATTCGTATTTTGTTCTTTTTTTTCCCCATGTACTACCCTCAGAGCACATTTGCTCTTTTTTTTTCTCCCGATTCCAAAGAGAAACGAAAGAAAAGCAAATAAAACGTAATATTAATGAAGTTCGACCTAGTTTCACTCTCCAATCTTCCTTTAACTCCTAAGAGTCCTGTGTTTAATGGCCGCGGAAGAACTCATCTGTGAAAGGGTATTAGGAACGATTAATTATTCCTAGAAAAGCGATGTATTTTTAAATCTGTTGCGACGTTTTTTTCTCGATCAATCAAATAATTTTTTTAAATTTTGTATAAACCAACAACGTAATAAACATAGTCCACACATTTGATGTACAAGTGAAAAATATTATATATATTTAATTATTGCTGATTTTATTTCGATGAACAAATCGAATATAAATACTTAGACATAAATTTCATGTCTTTAGAGACTGTGATTTGTAATAAAAAATTCAAAAGACAAACTATATCTCCCAACCCGGCTAATAATCCCAATTTTGGGATAATAACGTTAAATCAAATGACAGGCAACAACTGACAATTAACGATCGAGAGAGGTATCGGTGAGAACGTTGTTACATTTTCTACGCACCCATTCGCGTAAACGTGTTTCCGTTATGGAGTCGTTAACGTGTTCCATCCCAGAAAAAGTCAATACTATTTAACAAATGCCTCGTAAAAGAGAATGAACATTGCTGGACATTTTCGGTATTTTTATTATTTATTATTCCTGTTAAAAGATTTAATCGTAAATGTGTGTGTAAAAAGTTTAAATATCTAACAATCGAAGTAATTTTTTTTGTATACATCCTCATTTAATATTAATCTCGATAGAAAAATAAGTATATTTTACTTGATGTGAATATATTTCACGCAATAATAATAACAACTATAGTATAAACGTATTTCAACGAATTCGATGATATAAATCCAACATAATGGTTCTCTTGCACATTAGTCGAAATATCCAAGAGAAATATTAGATCAAAAGTTTAAAGTCCGTTGGAATCGGATGATGGTGTACTGTATAGTGGACATCTCGTTCCCTTGACATAACCCCATTAGATTTTTATTTATGGGGTAAACAAAAGTATGTAGTTTATCAGGAAATACCAACCACACCTGAAAATATGAAACAAAGAATTCTAGCTACGTGTCAATCGATAAAATCACAAGACATAGAAAATGTGTTCATAAAGAATTCATTTAAAATCTTCATATATATATTAAAGCCAGCGATCACCATTATGAGCACCCCTATAGCATATGTAATTCATTTAAATTTTCTCAAGTAAGTATAGTATTAACATTGGATTTAATTAATATGACTCAATATGTTTTAAATATCTTTAAATATTATTATTTCAAGAATAAATGATCGAAATTATATGATCATATCGAATATTTTTATTCGTTTTTTCATATTCTACGAGAATATCGCAAAAAAGAAAACCAATATATAGTTACATTTAAAAAAATACCGATTAACTTGAAATCTTATTTAAAAAGAAAAAAACCTACAAAAAAATTTGTTGATACTGTTCGTGTTTCAATGATAGATGTGAATAAGGAAAAAATGAATTCCAAGAGTGTTTTTGCTTGTTTTAAAAATGATATAATCAAATTTTTTTTTATGCATTTTCCCAAATACTTAGAAATTTCATGCAATTCTTAGTTATTTCTTAAAGTAACAGAATTAGACATTTTTAAAGTAATATATTTGGTCATACATTTATACAACTTTTTCTTATTATTTATAAATAAACTCGTAAAAAACGTGGGTAACATCAATAGAAATTTACTCGCAATACTACAAATCGCACCACCCGCTTTCACTCATCTCTTTCTCTCTCAATGATATTAAGCAGATGTATTCACGTTTCGTTTAAACGGAACAGAAAGGAAAAGAAAAAAATTATTGCATCTCTAAAGTCAATGAATAAATATTAATCTATCGGAAAAAATTATGCATATCTGCTATATCTGTGAATATAATTGACTATAACATGAAACAACATAGAGTAATTTTGAAATACGCGTATATACCGTATATATCTTCCATATATATTATATTCCATATTGAATACTCTATAAATGTATGTTTCTCTTTCTCCCTTTCTCTATTTTTTTTCTTATTAATAATTTATACCTGTTTTCTATTATTCTTTTAATTTATTTATTTAATATTTGATTTTCAAATGTGCTTCAATTCTTTTTATAATATTAATATTATTAAAAAATAGTATAACAAATTATTCATTTTCTTTCTCTTTTTCGCTACCTCTCTCTCTGTATTACTTGCACATCATAAAAAAAACAATACGAAAAATAAGATTTTTAAAACATAGTACACTTCATTCCCGTGTTGTAAAATTCCAGTAGGTATAACAGGTTAACCCGAATTCATATTTTCCCTGAATAAAAAAGGAAGAGAGAGAGAGGGAGAGAGGGAGAGAGAGAGATAAAGAGATACAGGTTTCCCTCTGAAATTGCTGCGTTATACCCTAATTAACCGCATGAAATTGAAACACCACGTGCACGTCGTTACCAAAGAGCTTCGTGCCATCGCAAAATCATCATTATACCCTAACTACCCGTACTAATCTCCGTCATTAAGCTTACTCATCAATCTTCTCCATTGTTGCGATTCCTCTGATTTGTTTCCCGTTCAACTGGAACGACAAATTCGCGTTTAGGCGACACTCCGCATCACTCATCAAACAATTTTGACATAATTTTCATTGTTATTTTTGATGATCATTGACTAGAATGACACCTTTTCAAAACAGAATAGAATTGAAATGTGAATGACATTGAAAAACAAGTAAAATATGTTATACAATGTTTTCTACTTGAAATATATGTCCTGACGTTTTATTTCTTTAAAAGTTGATATGTTTTTTGTTATATATGTATGGTATATTCAATGCCAAAGTTTTGTTGTCATTTGAAAATTCAAATCAATTGATAGTTTTTAATTCAAAACAATTAATGTATACAGTTGCATCCACCAAAGATACAATAGAAATAAGTCAGATTAAAATCGTTTAAGTCGAATTCGCATAAATCGGGATAGAAGTTTGCATCTCGCTATAACTATCGATTCACGTACAATCTCATCATACAGAACACACACAACCTTCCAATAACTAACGCTAGAATCTTCCATATTCTCGTTCAACTGTCGCTCAACTATTCTCACACACAGTTAGTTTCCATTCTTGTGTGTATTGTTTGTATTAGATCTATAAGTATGAAACATCCGATTACTCTACTTACTTTTAGTTCTAATACGAACATTTCATACTTAATGACCTAATATATTAGTCCGATTAGTCAAAATGTTTACAATAAATCAAGAACCGTGTAACTTCAAGTACTCGTAAGTCGTGGGATTACTGTATATTACAATTTTCGAATATAACGATTACGATTTAAAGGAAACAAAAAGAAACATATTTTCTTTAACAATGATTAATCTTTCAAATGATATACCGTGTGAGTCACAGGAATATTCGTACCCAGACTATCAATTTAAAATAATCAATATTTTCTTGTAATACAATATTTTATAATTCTTATATACAGTAACATATTTCAGGATTATTCAATTTTCAAATTGATATAAATTTTATTACAAAAGAGTATTTTATTATAAGAAAAGTAAAATTGTATCTATTAGATGAGAAAATTGGTCTTACAAGACGTGTCTAATCGTCTCAAAAGTACTATAGAATGCAAGGGAGGATCAACTAAATATATAACTTTACAAATATAATAATTGTATATTTATTATATCTTTCGTAGATACAAATATTCTTGTAAGATTGATTTTTTATCATTTAAATCAAATTATACATACATCTCTAACAATAAAATATTATTCTACAATAAAAAGTATATCAATATGAAAGTTTAATAATCTTAAAATAAATTTCTGTATATAAAAATATTAAAAATTTGCATTACAAGTAAATATCAATAAATACAAGAAAATTTACAATAAGAACCGTTACGAATATTCCTATGATTCATAATACATAGATAGATATAATAACAAATCTTGAAAATTCTCTAAAGCCTCAAATTCTAGAGTCGTACATGTAATACAGCTATTAAAAAGAAAATCTGAAAATAACCGGTCGAAAAAACACAGAAAATTCTCTATGTACTTGGAAGTTATGGAAGCTAACATACGTATAAAATATTCTATACTATTCTCTCTCTCTCTCTACTGGTCGTTATAATAGGAGTGGGGGGGGGGAGAAAAAAAATTCGAAACATAGCGAGGTACAACTACTGGGAAACTAAAAACGACTAGTACAGGGAATAAAAATGAGAGAGACAGAGAAATAAAGAAAAAAAAAAAGAAAAAAAAAAAATATGTGGAATTTAAAATCCATGCGAGACCAGTGATAGAACACATTCGGGTCATCTCTTGGTGAAGTTCTCTCTTGTAACAATTCGCACACATGTACATATATATATAGATATCTCTTCTATCGGATCTACCGTATGTCATGCGTGACACACAAGGGAATGTCAGGTATACCGTTTTCACACGTGTAACAATGTCACGTATTATCAGTCATATTCATATACATCCACACAACTATAGGAGACTAAGCTCAATCGGCTGGTATCGACACGTACATAGATTCGATATAATAACACAGGTTGTCTGCTACCGCTGCTACTATTGTTGTTAATAATACTGCTGCTACTGTTGCTACTACTGCTACTACTGCTGCTGCTGCTGCTGCTCCTACTCCTGATGCTTTAACAGCTCCCATGAAATAATGCGAACAATCGATCGATTCTATACAATACAATCAACGCACGTATGTATCTATAGGACACATTTAAAAACTAGAGAAAAAGACTAGAGTAAGTTTTATGCAAGCTCACTTGGATACATAAAACGAATCCTTACTCAATGAACGATACAATTGTTTAATGTATGCGTGACTATGATACATAATGTATACATGTATGTTTAAGTCCGATTGCATTTATATGCTTTCCAGAATTTCATTCTCCGAGAAAGTATGAGGAGTAAGCGATGATAATGGCCTTCCGGTGATTACCGTGTACATTTCTGCATTTCTCTTTCTCTTTCACTCTCACTCACCCTCTCTCTCTCTCTCTCATTCTATTCTATTCTCTGAGTTGTGATGATTACGGATTGGAGTCGTGTTAGTTAAGAGAGAAATTTCTTAATACTCTCGATTTGATTCGACAATTTGATGGTGTTCATGTAATCGCACAAGCATGCACTCTATTTACTTTCGTGCATTCCAACGAGATCAAGTACAGCTTTAATTTCGTTTCTAAAAGATCGCGGTTAATCTACGATATGTTCCATTTAACGTACTCATATAAGATATGTATGACATTTTGGTATTAACACACGAGTTCACACTATACACAAACACACACAGCACTTTCATAATAATTATTTATATTTTTCTTTTCGTTTCATTTCATCTTGGTTTTCATATATTTGAAACATCTTAAAATTAACGAATATAATTTAATTTCTATTAAAATTTCACAATTTAACTAACAAATTATAATAACTTTATTCGCACGGACGAGTATATTCATCATAATAAAATATTACCATTTCTATACGACTAGTATATACTTGTTGTTTAATCATACAGAGCTAATTGGTTAATATAATTTACTTAAGAGATTTAAAATTATTTATATCATCAAATAAATTATAAGAAAAAATGTAATATTTTATCTTCGTCCATTTATATAATTACCGATATATATATATATATATATTATGTATTGCTTTATATATATACACAGAGAGATAATTCAAAATGTAGCGTAATTTTATTTTCTAGCACTTCTCTTGGCGTTTTAAACTACGAGAGATAACATCAAGACCGGGTCAATTTTGCGCCTGGAATATAAAGCGCGATAGCAAGCCTCTCGTGCATAGCTAAGCACCATTATAATGAGAGGCCGTTACTTACAAGTTAACGCTAGACGGGAAAAGTTGCGTCGTTTCTTCTCAAATGTATCTCAGCCTCTTTCCCGAAGATAGTCAATTTTTGCGAGAAAACTTCTGGGGAAAATTTGCGTTTCGAAACTAGCTAAATGGAAAATTTTGTTATCTCTGTTTCGAACGAAATGATATATTCACAGGGGTTGTGTACATGCTATCGATTTTTTATCCTAAAAATGTGTCGCAATTTACCTACTAAAATCTTAACATTTAACACATTCAAACATGTGTTTTGTGTACTGATAAGTTTAAATTAATGTAATGATAAATTTAATATATATTTGATATTGAACACAGAGTAAAATATATTTATTAGATTATTTTTTAAATTTAATTTACGCGATGCACTGCTTCTCTTTTTATATTTTTTATATTTCATATACATAAACTACTTTCTGAAATAGTTTTACTTAAGTATACGGCTCTACATTTTTTATTCCAATCAAAGACCATAACACACCTAAAAAAAAGACTCCATTCCAGCATCAAATCTATGCATAGTTTGTTGGTGCAGATTTGTTACTTCATCGATGCCAAAAAATCACTTTGGAATTTACAAATTGATAACAAATTCTTTTTTACGAATTTCACAATAAAATCTCATGGAATATAATCCTATTTTTTGTTGTTGTAAAAAAGAAAATTCTTATGAAAGGTCATGATATGAGGTTGATATTTTGAAGCGAAATGCTTTGAAAAATAAAATCGCAAGGAGAAAGAAAAAAGTAAGGCAGAATTGACCATTTCTAGCGGAAAAGTTAAATCCAATAAACCAAGAATGGTCTATTCCGAAGACGGAAATATGCGCTGAAATGTGGAGGATATGAGAAAAAGTAACGGTCACAAGTATGAGAACAAATTATATATAAATTACATACGTATATACATGTGCATAGAATATTATATATATAATGTGTATATATACACTATAACTATGTCATAATATTTTTGAATAGACGACGTTATATTTGTTATAAATATATATTTCATATATGTACTCTTATGTGAGCGATTATACCAATGCACAGAAATGTACTTTTATGAATAAAAAGCAAGAACCCTGAGAGAACATACTTTAGTTACATATTTCGTATGTACAAACTTTTTAAATCACTTTTTTTTAATGTTTCAATAATTTTCCAATGAATACCTACGACCAAATCTAAAATATTCGACATTCTAAAGGGCTCCAGTTTTTAACTTACGTTAGAATGGAAATATATCTCAATACAAGTACCCTAAATTTTATAATTTTGACCTAACAGAAAAAAATAGGATAGTCTATAAAAAAAAAAAGCTTGACCTTTAATTCTGATGAACCCTTCACAAACGAATCAATAAAATCGTGCAGCCTTATCCCGTAATTAATATTTTAATTTTAGGTTGCTGCAAAAAATATTCAAATGTTATGTTCATTAGGTATAATATTACTTTTATTAATTATTAATTATTTTTATTAGATATTAATTTAGGATTTAATTTGAGGCATATATGAATTAATCGCATGCGTTCGATCTCGCAAAGGGTTAAAAATATTTTATAATTTTTTTCTATTTTTTTTTTAATGAATTTATCATATTCTTTCGTGTTTAACGGAATATATCGAAGATACAAGAAAAAAAAAGGAGAGGGAGACAAACTTTGAACAGTGAATTTGATCGTTCGTTATATCGTCGACATTTATTGGATGCCTTCTGGCAATTTCATATAGAGAAAGGAAGAGGGAGAGAAAGAGAGAGAGAGAGAGAGAGCTAGTGAGCAAACCGTGTTATTTCACTCTTTCGCACGTAACGAATTACCGTACAAAGTGGGCAGTAATTTGCTATCCGATGGCTCGAGGCCACCGCCACCACCACGATCGCATTTTGTGCGTGACGGTTTAATTAGTTAAACCCAGGGCAACCAACTTACTTGCATCGATGTCGTAAGGTTATTTTCAAATCGCAAACAACGATTCTGCCGTTGACAGTTTCGCTTACAACATTCCATTAATTAATCTTGTAAAAATATTCTTATTAGGTATTTTATTCTTAATCGAGAGAAATATTGATAACTTAGACATATAATTTTTCTTCATATTTATTGAAGTTATACTTCTTTTGGCGCACGTTTTGGAAAGTGAATTTAGATGCGACCGAAAAATCGACACCACGAAGTTGTCGGGATATTTACGATGCGCGGGAAAAGTGATTTCAAATTTACGGCATGAAGTAATTCGTAAATAAATAAATTAGATTGTATATATTAATTAAAACCTTTATCAATGGTATTTAATATCTTTATTTTATTATCTTTCCGACAAATGTAGAGTATTATATTGATACGCGAGATAATTGAAGTTGTTTTTGAGATTATTGAGGTTATGTTTGTTTTGGTACGCTAAAGAAGTATAACTTCTTACGTGCGTACATAAGTACACACACCAATTAATATTTTTTATATAAGCATGCCACCGTTGATAATAAATAAAGACAATATATATCTTCCTTTTTGCTCGAAATCAAAGTTAAAGTTAGATCAAATTTATAATAGCCAGAATCGAGGAAATCATTCGAAATCGAATTGGTATAGTGCGAGCGACTAAGTAAACTAACGTTCCCCAGCTAAATATTTCACGAAGGACGTTCTTTGCTTCTAAAGTAACTGGACCACCTTTTCCTGGAAAATCAAGATATATAAACGTAAAGGATTGGTTCAAGCATTTTCGTTGCCTTCTCAATGTCGAGCAACAAATCTTTGAGAATGGTTCTTCTTATCGTGGTATAAACGTGCATTGCATTTTTATGTAACACCAATTTTAGACGACAACAAAAGTTTATATATATATCGTATATATTTTTTTTCAAAAGAAAATACATTCTCTCTCGAAAAGCTTATGTATTACGTGAAGATCGAAAAGTTGCAAATATAAAACGTTAACAATCGATCGAAGTTACTTCGAATTTTCTAAATAAAAAAAATATTTTATAAAATCACTGAAATTAATTCATCATTACGTAACATAATATATCACGATTGAAACAAATTTAAAAACAAAACTGCACAATCTTAACGAATAATAAAATAATTATGTGAACGGTTCGTGAGAGAAATTATGGTCAAGTCAACTTTTTGTTGTTGTTGTTGTTGTTCAATGATGAACAAGTACGTACAGAACACAATGCAATAGAACACGCAAACGCACACATACTATTCACGTTCTTTTGCCACAAGCAATCGAATGTTCGTGTGGGATTCCTAACGAGTCTGTTCTCTTTCTACGTACATACGACCGCAACGAGATCGCGTGCGTTCTCCTTTTTTTATCGTGAAACTCACCCCCGGCCAACCCGAGCATCACCATTCACCAACGCCATCGCTACTGACAGCCCAGCTTTGTACCGAAATAACCAACCATTGTTCGACCATTCTCCTCTTATTTCGACTGCAAAAGGAAGGAGAATGAGGCGCGAAGAGAACGTAAATAGCATTCGGTTGCCGTCAAAGGTACTACTCAAATAAAAGAGTATCTGCACATTGCAACTACATCTCACGATTCAACATTTTTTTCTTTTTTTTTTTTTTTTTTACCTCGACCAACATTAATAATACCAATACAACCAACAACCGACATTTCTTTTTATCGTTATTGACGTATCTGATGATCACTCTATATACGTGTGTGTTACTTATAGATACTTATAATTATTATTTACTATTGAATTAGAAGACAACGGAACATTACCATTCTTAGACATAACAGTTATAAGAAATAAAGACGGAACCATATCAACGAATTGGTATGTWAAACCAACAASCKCAGGAAGATGTATCAATTACTATTCGAACCATCCTTTAAGTCAAAAAATTGGAACTATAAAAGGT
>NW_014569611.1:753626-766916 GCF_001313835.1 Polistes canadensis
AAACAGTTTTGTTGAGGAACTTAAATAATAACGATCAATTTAACGAAGTTTAGATGTTTTGTGTTTTGAATATTAATAAAAAGAAAAATGTATGTCTACTCAATGAAAAAAGACGCTGAACTGTAAAGATTAAGGTAACATGTAAAAAATTATATATTGTATGAGCCTCTTGTATGTCGTAATATAAGAAATAATAATAAAATAAAATTTCTAGTTGCTGAAGAAGTCCCAATAAAGGGACGAAACGTCCAACTAAATCAAATTAAGTTCTACTTTTTTCATGTCCAAGTTCCCTGTTAAATTTCATCATTAAAAATTATATGTATATTTACATACGTAATTACATATACACAGTAGAATCCTGATTAACTAGCGTGATCGAAGAACAAACGACACGAATAAATCGAGGATCAGTTTGAATTTATGAAATAAAATTTTTCGCGAAGAAAGAGAGAGAGAGGAAAATGGTAGAGATCCTTGTAGCAGCGACGATCTTCTGGAAGATTTGAATCCATGGTTTTCCCTTGGGGTTGGAACACGTTGATGTTCTGGATGAATAACAGCTCGGTCAAAGGATGGGTAAAGCACTTGTACTTTATGATTTGTGATATGTTCTTTTTTTTTTGTTGTTGTTTTACGTTCTATCTTTTATCATTTTTGTATTTTGTGTTTTTATGTGTTGTATTTTTGTACAATTATTGTTTAACTTATACAATTTGCAATGAAATACTTTGAAGTAAAAAATTTGTGATGTTACTTCAAACATGTGTATAAATATAATTGACAAAAAAGGAACATTGTAGATGACAAATTATCTTTCAAATAAATTTCCTAAAATATATCATCTCATAAACGGATGTTCACACTAGAATAACTTCTTAAACGCTTCTTATTTAAACTGTCCTTCGAGTTTACGCAGAATTTTATCCTATAATATTTTACAATATCACGCTTAAGTAACTCTTCACGATAATTCGTTATGCAACCAACATAAAAGTGAAGAAATCTTTTCCTCGTTTATTATAATACCGACTTGACTGAATCGGTTGGGAGAGAAATGAAACTCCAAACATCCCTATCCACTACATCTAACAACCCTACTCCAATCCTAACTCTATAGGGCGCGTACAAAAAAGTATCGGATTTTATTTGATTGATCCTTGTATATTTATTTCTAAAAAAAAAATACGAACGATGATATCTCGACCATATACATCGGAGATATCTTTTTTTTTATATCGGATAAAATTGCTCAAATCGTACCCAATAAGAAAATACGCCTATAAATTGTGTAATTTTATAATATATATATATATATATACACAAGAAAATATTTGTGTTTTTTTTCATAAAATTCTTTTAAAATTGATTTCATTTATTTTAAATGAAATTTTCGAAATATATATACGCTTTAATAGAAAATTAATAAATCGTTATTGATACAATATTAAATTAAAAAATTCAAAGGTACAACCTTATTCTATACATTATAAATACATAATATTTAATTATTCTTTTTTTGTGTATATTAGAATCGATTACATGTGATTTGCAAATTTATTTTAAATCTTGTAAATTTTAATATTGAGTTTTAAATCCATTTTAATATTTTATACTTACAAAAAAAATACTGCTTTTACTTTTGTTCTATCACGATCCTTTGACCATAAAATGTTTTCTATTGTAACAATTGTATCGAGTATGAAGAAATAAAAAATAAGATTTTTTCATTTTTTCAAAATGACAGATTTTTTTAAAAGTAGAAAAAAAAATCGAATATAACAACGTCGTTGGTGTCTTTTGCTTTGGAATTCTTTCAGAGAGAAGTAAAATTATCCTTCCGAGTGACAACGGTGCTCTCGTCGTTGGATATGCGTCGTCCTTGTGTTAAGGGTTTTCTTCTCGAGTACCGAGAATGTCCCCATTGCAGTTTTGCATTAAACATACGACATAGGGGGTGAAGCTTGCTAGTATGATACGCGTATGCATAGGACAGGTGAACTTCTTCGTCGCTGTCCAAACAGAAATTTTTCATTTTCTCCACGCTCCCCCAGTCGCATGTGAAATTTCCTATGCGTTTCATTATCGTTTTTCTTTTCTTTTCTTTTCTGTAAAAACGAAAGAAAATAAAAAATAAATGAATATAATATACTGATAAATTTATATAAACAAACAAAAAAAAATCATATTTAAATGCTTGATAATTAAACAATAAAACTATTATGGATCGAGGTTACGTTTGATAAACAATTTCAGAAAAATTCGATATTATTTTTTTGTTAATAACGCTTGTGTACATACCCCTATTAGAATGTAATACAAAAATTCTACCAGAAAATTTGCATTACTTTGACATTTATATTTTGTCTTCGATAAAGAGAAATATTAACAATTAGTAACAAATAAATGAAACTAGAGTAAATAGTTTAATAATAAATAAAATAATTATCAAGAAAGAGAGTCCACCTTTTTCTCGGGAAGTTAATTGAATGATGAATAATCAAAGATAGTAATTTCAAAAAATAAAGATTAAAAAATAATGACAATTAAAACGAGTAAGAAGAATTAATTGATTTTCATGATATACTCGTTATAGTATAGTTAAAAGTACATATTGTAAATAAGTGAGGAATCAGAGCAATGGATAAAAGGGGTGGAAAAAATAAGATTTGTCATTTTTCATTTTCCTTTGTTTTTTTTTCTTTCAACTCTTAAAAAAAAAAAGAACGGAGTTCGTTGCCCTCAGAAATCAGACATCTCGAATGTATTTGAAACTGGCCTTCCCGCGTTATGTTTCTTCACCCTTGGCGTTCTTTTTTCCGTCATAAAAGTCAGTATTTACCCGTTATGAGGCGTAGCAAGTTTTCAGGTCAAGAACTTTCAACAGTTCAACCACCCTTTTTCTTTTCTTACCTGAGTCAAGCCGATGAAAGTCTCTTTATACCTGTTAACGGGTTCTGATATTTTTTAGTTTCTCCTATAATATATCTAACAATAAGATATGACAATTTTCGTAATCTTAAAACTTGAGACACGTTACTTAGTTACCTTTTAATTATACTTATATATATATTTTCATAGTAATTTTGCAAACAATCTACAAAGTTCATACAAGGTTTACTACTACTACTAATAGTAATAATTCTACGTTATTATATTCAAAAAAAATCTAACGTAATATCATTAACTCTTAGAAAAGGGTAGGCAATTTATGAAAAAAATTGTTCAACTTTATCATTTATTCAATTGTTCGTATTTTAATGAAGTCTATTCATTCACCTTTCATTTTCCCTTATTTCATTCTAGTAAAGAATTTTCTCCTTGAGCTTGAAAAAATTACTTTTATGTAAGAGTATTACGTATTACCTACGCGCGAACAAAATGAAGGTAAAACAAAAGGAATATAACTATTGAACGATCGTAGAAATATAAGAAATGTATTAAACGGAAATATCGTTATTTAACTTTGTTCGATACCAATTGAAATATCCGACGTATAAAAAAAAATAATTAACCCTTTGCACTTGACATATTCGAAAACAATTTGCACATGCAAATTTTCAACCAAATTTAAATATAAACGATAAAATCCAAATATTATATATTGTCAACCGAATGAATTATTCTAAATTTATCATCATAAATTATATAATATGAAACTAATCTTCAAGCAAAAAGAAAAAAAAAAAATATTAAAACGAGAAATTCTATTTTCTTTTCTATTAATACCACAATCCACCTATGTTTCGTTAAATTACGTGAAAATTCTTCTATATAGAAATTATACATAGATGAAATTCCAAGATATTTCACAGCTCTGAGCGCATACCTACGAACAATTATTTATCCTTATGCGATATCAGACAATTACATCGTGGGATTTTGGATGGTGGTTTCAGTACGAGGGTAAGAGAAGATGGAAATGGAATCCAATGTCGTCGCCGCTGCTCTATTAAGCCAGTACGTAGAATTCTGCATTGCGATTGGTGCCACGTCGTATAACGTTTAATGGGAAAAGTTGCGTACTGCGAACATTCACTAAATTCTCATGACGTTACTTCATCCTTTTGAGAGAAGAGGAAGAGTGAGTGAATGAGTGAGTGAGTGAGTGAGTGAATTAAAGAAAGAGAAATAAAGAGAGAGAGAGAGAGAGAGAGAGAGAGAGAGAGAGAGAGAGAGAGAGAGAGAGAGAGAACGTACTCTTTTGTGTAAAGAGAAGATCGAATTTATCAAGGACCTTCATCCTCCTCATTCCCACCCCTTCCTTCTCATCCTCTCCTTTTCCCACCAATTCACTCATCTTGATAACTTCCTTTAATAGAACTCACAAGGAAGTCGGAAATATTGACGCTATGAAGATGTATGGATTTGATTCGATGTTCTCGAATCGGGATCATTTCATTGAATGGTTCAATGATGATCGGATGATAGAAGCCCATCTCCTTGTTGAATTATATACGGTCGCATCGAATCGATAACAAGTCGAGTTATCGAGTACTTTTGTACATGTCAACGGAACCCGTTAGTTTAATTGTTATAACGAACAAAAGATTCTATTTCTCGATGTGAAATGTGTATCAAATAAAATATTAATCTATTGAGTTAATTTTTGTGTGAAGAAATGATTTTTTTATGATGAACCAATGGTCAAATAACATCAACACTTTTTTGTTTGACAATTTAAATAAATATGAAATCATTTGTAATGAGATTAATGATTTTTTTTTTCTCTAAATAGAATTTATAAATGAACGTATTGTAGATAAATGTCTATGGGATAATAATTAGTTCGTTAAAATTAATGATATCCACATGTTATGAATAACAAAGGGATTTTTCTTTTTTTTTGACCCAATGCCCATTGATAAAAATCCGAAAGATTTTTAAGTATATTATGAGGAATAATATTTAAAAATATATAGAAAATATATTGGACTCTATTGTAAAACTTATGAAATAAGCACGAAGGAATTTTTATTCGATAACATATCAGTTTCGTTTCTCAATGTAAAAAGTTCAGCTCATTCATCGCGAATTTTCGATGCTATGTATGAATGTATGCATATACACGTATAAGGATCACTTACTTTATTCCAGATTATCGTTGGAGCAGGAAACGAAAGGAAATTTTTCTCAACTTATACGGAATATGTATCACGTATTGCGAAGTCATTGCTTTCCTATTGCTTTTATTTTTTTTCTCTACCAATATCAATAACGTTTCTCTCTCGTATATCTGTGTGGTGTAAGCTTTAAGTTATATAATATTAAATTTATTAAAAATTTAATTATAAAAAAAGAACTTTCTCTAAACAAAAAGTACCAACGTGAAATAAAAAAATTATCCTATTATAAGTTACAGATAAAATTTGATTAACTATTGCGGAGTAATAATGATTTTTCTTTTAATAAATTTAATTGAAAACCTAAAATGTATAAAATATTTTATATATAGAATTTCTTTAAAAATATTTATCATTATAAATTATATTACCCATCGGTATTTTGTATTAATAAAAAATTAATTCTCAAATCAAAAAATGATTATTTTGGTTTTATAGGTTAGATATTTATAATCAAATATCATTTCTGTTTTTCTACTTCTTCCTCTATTTTTCTTTTCTTTTAATGATCGGTCAAGAAAAAAACGAACGTTTTTCATCTGAATTCATAACGTTGTATTATTTGTTATTCGCCAATCGAACGGAGACTTGAATAGAAAACGAGGTCTCGACTGTTCGTTTTCCAATTTTGCATATCTCAAAGCTTGCAACAATATTGAGCTACTTTATCGTTTTCCATTTAATGTAAACCGCTTAAAAAAGAAAAGAAAATGTGCGAGGAAGCAAACGAAATTATTATTTATTTGAGCGAATTACAAATATATTTCATAAATAATCAAATAACAATAAATATATTTATAATCTTATATAATATTAATATAATCAAAATATTGTAGAAAATAAATGTCAGTAACTATTAGATAAAGGTAATCGTTTAAATGCAAACGTAACTCAAAAACCATTTACACTTTTGAAAGGCAATAACGTCATTACCAGAAAAGAGGAAGGAAATGTTACGTAAACGTTTCGATATCAATCCCAACCATTCTTCAAACGGTCATTTCCCAATCCTCTCCTAACCACCACCCCCTTACCTATCCCAGTACGATCACTTTCATTTCCGATCCTTCTCTGTCGCGGTATGATCACAGAAATTGTAGGAACTACCTTGTCTCATCTCATTTCAATGGACCTTTTCGTGTCTCTTCGTAAGATAATGATTCCTTTTCTCAAACCCTTCGATATTTGCTAAAGGAACCCAGTCACCCTTGAATCCCAACCTAAAACCCGATGTTCGAATGAAATTCTTCCCAGGTCTCTTCTAACATTTCTCTTATCATTGGTCTTGGTCTATACCGAAAAAAAAAAAAAAAAAAAAAAAAAAAAAAAAAAAAAAAAAACAAACAAAAGGAAAAAAAAAATTCGGTCCAATGTGAAGAAAGTGAAGCCTTACCTTTTCTCTCTCTCTCTCTCTCTCTCTCTCTTTTACTTTTCCTTTGTCTCAACCACTTTTCTTTTTCCACCGAAAGAGAATATCTTACTTAAGAGTATTCGATTTCTCTCTCTCTCTATCGAACAAACGAGAACTTACGAAGAATTTGAAAGTCGAACGAAAATTGTTCTAACGTTTTCTTTTGTAGAAACGAATCGTGAAAATAAAACAAAAGTTTTTTTTTTACTCCTTATCAACGAAATTTATCTATCCCTTGTTATTTTATCTGATCGTAAGGAATGAAATTTAAAATGAGATCTATTTATTTTCATCTCGGTAATGATGTATATATGTTAGAGTTAAATCGAATAATTATTAAGTAAATTAACATATGAAATAAATAGATTTTATACGAAATAAGTAAACGTTTTGAGGAAAATATACAAAAGAGAATTTTATTATACGTTTAAACTAATTGTTTTAGGAAATAACTAACAATAAGTAATATATGAATTCGCGAGAAGTAAGTAATTAATGAAATTCAAATTTAATCTCAAGTGTACGACAAATTTTGTACAATTTCGTTTTTATATCTCTACTTACATAAAAATAGTATTTGTTAAATAAATTTTTTTATATCTTGTGTAGGCACGAATAATCTTGTGAAGTAAATGTTGTTATCACATTAAAAAAAATAATTATATTTCTGTAACAATAAAATGCTTTTATGTATGCAATAAAATTTGTATCACAATGTGTATGCACAATGCCTGCATTTCATACTTTCCCTATAACATGTATAAACTTTAAAAATTTGCACATTATAAGTAAATATTAATTATTTTAAATTTATAGTGAAAACACGTATACGAATAAAACTGTAACTAGCCTTATATTTTGAAAGAATTGAAATAAGTTGAAACGTGTATACTTTGTATCATTATCATTGTTGACAATGATGAATTAATTTTCATTTTATCTAGATAATTGGTGTCGATTATTCATTTATATTCTTAATAATTTTATTTATAATCGAAGTATCTACTCTATCTATATTATATTATCATAACAAAAATTGATAATTAAACGACGGATATGAAAACAAATGGTATTATCGATCGAATCGTATATTATACAAAATAAGGTATTACAATGTATACGTGTATCGACGATACATAAAGCGTTCTTGATCGTGCCATAATCCTCGCCATAATTCCGTACATACCCATGCAAATTTAATTGAACATGTTACTGCAATTTACATAATTATTGAAATTGTCATGCGTAATCAATAATATGAATATTCGCAATCTTTCGATAATGCGGTTCCCTCTTCGTTGAATTCTATTAATCACTAATATGTAATACTAATAATAATAATAATAATAAAAAATAATAATAATAATAATAATAAATATATAAAATACATATATATTTAATATATTTAAATATATATATATTAAATTATATTTAATATATATGTAATAGTTAACATTGATATTATCTATCAATTAAGAGAAATCTGTCCGAAATTCATTTCAAATATTACGGACGAGAAGCTCTTTCCGGTTGACCGCTAAATCGGAAACATTTCTCCACGAACGATTCGTCTCTCTCCAATGACGACCAAAACTCTACCACGCTCAATGATTTTCCCGAGCACAACACACATATAGTATTTAACTTAACCATATCCAAAATAATTCCTAATTCTGTTACAACTATTCTACAAAATCTGCTCTGCATATAAAGAGAAAGAGAGAGAGAGAGAGAGAGAGAGAGAGAGACATATTATTTATAAAATAAAAATATAATAAGCTCTTATATAACGTGAATCACCTACAACCAAATCGTCCATTTCTCCACACTTGTGTAGATTTTTACGGTTCAATATTTATAAAGGAAAAACATTATCGAAATCGCTAACGCATCAAAGTATACATAGCAATATTCGTTTGCTTTAGCACAAAAACGAAACATTTAGAGATAGTCAGCGATTTATCAACCGAAATATTTTTAGCATTATTACGAAGATTCGTGGCTCGTAGAGGAAAATATTTCGACATATACTCAAGACAATGCAACAAATCTTATAAAAGCAGCAAACGAATTACAAGCTTTTGTTTCATGAAAATTAGCGAATGAAAGCAGTGAAATGGCACTTCATTTCTTCACGATTACCTCATTTCGGAGGAGGAGGAGGGGGGAAGGGTTCTGGGAGGCCACAGTGAAGTCTTTCAAACACTACTTCATTCGGATAGTTGTGGAAAAATATTGCTCATATATGAAGCATTTTTAACCTATGTTCTCGAAATAGAAATTATACTTAATTCTCATTATATCGCACCCTTATCAAACGATCCAACACCAAGGCCATTTCCTGATAGGTGACTTGCTGACAAGTTTACCAAATCACGATTACAGGGACAATACTATTGGACTCGATGAAACAATGAATACTTGAACGAGCAGACAGTGCATTAGAAATTTAGCAATTAGCAATTTAACAATTTAGCAAGATTTGAAATATAATTTTTAAATATAGGGATTTCCACATAATCTAATATGTTATAGAAATTCGCATTGTATGAACTCGCGTTATACGAATGTTTATTATATAATATAAACAATACAAAATTATACATTGTCCAATAATTTATATAAATCATAAAATATTTTATTACAATAATTCACATTATACCTAATCTAATCTAATTTAACAATTAACAAATCATTCTTAGACAAATATAATAATTAATATCATTATCATAACCACATTAAATATAATGTCCATTCTCGGACAGCACATTTAACCTTCTCCCTTTGTTTGCTTTCAGTAATATGCATTTCACGATGGTATATTAAATTAGTGGAAGGTTTAATGTACTGAAAGTGCATGCACACGCGAACACAACGATAGATACACTTACGACGAAGTGATACACTTCGTTGTTGTTCTAATTTCTAGCAAAGTTCTAGCAAACTTTATGGATTGTCCACGTTAAAATATACCCTTTGATATAAAAGGAGAGAGAGAGAGAGAGAGAGAGAGAGAGACAAATTCAAAGATGTATATAAGTGCCTATTTATATAATATAATTATACAGGATGATTCTGGAAACTGGTACCAGTTACTGTGTTCTTTCTCAAAAAAAAAAAAATATAAAAATATAATACAGAAAAAAATTATATGGCATAATACGTTTTAACTTCCTATCACCTTATTTTTTGTGTGGATGCACCAATACACGCGCCGAATGCAACTGCATTTTTTATTATTACTAAGTTTACTCTTAGGGAAGTTGTTTTTTGGACGGGTTTAAAAAACAACTTCCCTAAGAGTAAACTTAGTAATAATATTAATAAATTTTGGATAAGAAAAAAAATCTTGATTGCATTTTTTATGTTTCAATGCCTATTGCTGGTTTTTTAACTAATCTATCTTTTTTATTATTTTGCGTATAAAATTAAAGATGATAGAAATGTTAATACTTTACAAGATACTTAATATTTTGACAAAAAAAAATTGAATGAAAAGATATAATTCCATTTAAAAACCAAAGGTTACCATGAAATCTCAAAAGCATGTTCACATAGTCAAAATTTGTTACTATCACATAATAACCGGCTTGAAACAAAGTAACTTCTACATTAAACACTGTTTTAAATAACTAATAATTCCTGAGATAACTGCATTTAAATGGAAAGCACAATACATAAATCCATATTTCATAATTAATTAACTTGAATAAACTTCAAAAATAAATCCATCTTATTTACATATTATTTTACAACATTCTAATAAAATTTTAAGTAATTATCAAATTTTTTAATTCTAATAAAGTAACTATTATGGCTCTATAAAGGCACCACTTTTACTCGGAATATTTTCAAAAGGCTTTATCAGAATGTAAATATAGAGGAGTCAAATTCATTTGTTCCTACTATTTTCGACGTAGGATAGAGTTAGGATATTCTATGAATACTGAACACATTGGCTTTCCCGTTAAGTACATTGTGCATATGCATCAATTTAAATGCTTTGAGATGATAACCTTGCTTATATTACATACGTATCTCGATCTATACCAAATACACAATACCATTTTTTAAGAAGCAATTTCATGAGTAAATCGAATAGATAGTCACTCAGACGATCTTATTGTTCAGCGACAAATATCGAGTTCCAATTTCTAGAGATCCTTGTTTACCGATATTTATTTGTCCATTTTTCCGAATTGGAAGAACACGATGAAATTCAAATTTTCCGCTTTCGTAATTTCATAAGCATTATATTCAAGGAGGAAAATTCAAATTTTCTTCGAACGTGACAGAAAAATCCGAAAGAATCCTAGTCGTAACGTATGATGTCAATAACATCAACCATGACAAGTATAAAATTTTGAAGAAAAATCTTTCTAGATTTATCAAAATGAAACGTCGCGAGACGTTTATCTCGCAAGAGAATATTTCGCAATCCGTTAAATGGTTTTCTAAAACTATGCCGGCCAACAAAGAAATTCATCAATTTCGTTCCCACTCGTCCATTCTCTACGATCCTATCCAATAAATCTTTCCGATCTCGTCTCGTTGTAGTTGTCCTGATTTATACGATTGAAAAACGTTTCTGGACGTTCGACTGTATACTGAATGAACTTCAACAGAATAATCTATGATTTTGTGCTCGACGTATCGAATATTCGATTCAATATTTATTTATTTATAGAATATTATTCTACAATTCTAGATCTACAAATTCTTATGTGTAATACGTATAAGTATTATATATATATTTCTGGTTTTTTTTTTTGTGTCGATAGTTTAATTGTACAAATTGTTCATAGAAAAATGTATTAAATAATTACTAACAATTTGAATAAATAAAGCAAAGTTGACATTTTAAAATAATTTCTAATTAAAATTTCTATACCACTTCTAGTTCTGAAGATATTCCATTAATAAAAAATTAACTATTATAAAAATTATTTACAACAAATTGCTTTAAATAAAATTCATATACTGGCCCGTTGTCTCTCTCTCGTGAATTTAATGCATAAAACAAATAAATTTATTGTAATTGTATTAAATAATTTTCTCTCTTACTATAAGAAATTTCTAATTTTCCAAAAAAATAAATATTTATTATTTTTCTTTTAATTTATATTTTATTTTATTATTATCTGTAAATTATTATCTTTTATTTTCATATCAGCTAAAAGACTCGTAGTGGATATTTAATTAATAATTTTTGAAAATAAATCATTCTACGACGGAGCAATCGATAATTCACTGAAGCATTGCATACTATTTTTAGTCAAACAAATGATCAAATGTGTGGAAAACGTAACCGCACCGAATGTGTAAAATTATTGGAAAGTTTAATCGTATAACACCCAGTTGGTTGTTCATATTAATGATATAAACATGATTAAATTCTCTTCGATTGATGTTGTCCCAGTGTCGATAGAGCAGTAATTATAAGTATACCTAAATGCATCACGATGTTCACACGAGAACGTTCATTTACATCGAATTTACGGATGAGCGTAAACTCTCAACATATATTATATTTCTAAGCGTTCTCTTTTTAACTGAAATTCAAATTATTATTCGAAAATTAGTAATAAAAAAACAAAAAACAAAAAAAAGAAGCAAAGAAGATAACAAATAATACGAAATTATAAGGAAATTAATATACCCTGGCCAAAAAAAGTTTAATACGTCAAAAGTCCCTCTCTCTCTCTCTCATTCTATTTCTTTCTTTTTTTTTTTTATTTTTATTTCAATAAAAGATATCATTTATGGTGTATATTTAACCAAGAAAAATATTTGTATATATACGAGAATAGTTTTTTCTCTCGTTCAAAACTCAAACTCTATAAAATTTAATTTAACGTCAGTAGTAACAATATTCTACAAGTTTGATAAATTGGGGAAAAAAAATGGAAATGAGAAAGAAAAAATAATTAATAATTAATACTAATAAAAAGATATATGCTTGTGTAAAAATACGTACTCACTGAACTATTCATCAATTTCAAATCATAGTAATCTACATACGTCAATTTCTACAAAAACCCATAGAAAACTTGCCTACACTTTTCTTAAGAGATATTGCATTTTCAAATGTTCTCGCGCGAAGTTTACTCGACAAAATATTTTTCATACAAAGAATAAACGAAACTCAGGAGATAGTCAATGTAACTTTTAAGCCGATTTCGTTGCATAGCACCCTTCCTTATACATTTTCTCACGTAAAATGTCGACTTATCCATCCTCGCCAGTAGAACGAAACAGCGTATACGAACGAAAATCAATAAAAAATTTTATGTCCCGTCGGTTTCGAGAACGTTACTCTTTTTCGAGCGAGTTGCGTAGAACGCATTTATCATTCAACGTATACGTCCAGATCGTTTGTAACATTTTGAAAAATGACAAACTTCTTTCTAGAAGTTATTTTATTAAATCGACCTATAGATGCAATTTGCGTTAAGAATATTTAAAAATTCATAATATTTTCTTCAAAATATCTATACGAAATGACAATTTTCAAGATTCACAAATCTTGTTCATGATTATAACAATATATATATATATATAAATAATTTATTTAGTATTTCTCTCGTCCAAAAATTACAATTTTTAATGATGAAATTTCACAGGGAACTTGGACATGAAAGAAGTAGAACTATGTTTGATTTAGTTGGACGTTTCGTCCCTTTATTGGGACTTCTTCAGCAACTGGAAAATTTATTTTCTTACATTTCTCATTACGATACATGCGTTTTATACAAT
>NW_014569612.1:0-47310 GCF_001313835.1 Polistes canadensis
CCTTGTAACTGCAGCTGCATTCTATTCGCATAATAATTACATGGAATCTCTGCGATGAAGACAATAGTTTACAGAAGTCTTCAATATTTTGTTTTATGTCAATGAAAAACTAGGTTATTCATTACCTGAAACAAAGCATGGCAATATATTATGCACAAGTATAGGTTGTTTTAATATATTATATTTGCTATTAGTTTTTTAAATTTGTAATAACTAGAATGCATTCTTTCTTCAATTCTTTTGATAGAATATTATTGCGCATTGTTTCTTCGCAGTGCGAATAAAAAGAAATCAGTGTCTTCCAAAATCTTTAATGATTTTATTGTCATCAGCTTCTTCTTGTCTGTGTAAACAATAATGCGCTCTCTCTTTAAGTAAAATGATTGATAACCTATGCAGAGAGAATAAGTTTTCTAATACTTTGAATAAATTTTGTTTAAAAGAATTATAATACTTGTTTCATTTAGAAGCAACATTATTATTTTTTCTTTTAACAGATTCATGTCTTACTTATTCCTTGTAACTACAGTTACATTCTATTCGCCTAATAATTTCATGGAATCTCTACGCAGGAGACATTAGTTAAAAGTAATCTTCATATCGCTAAACATTGGGAAATGAATTTTATATACATAGATCAATGTTTTAGTAAAGTCTTTTTCTTGGATGTATTACGGTTTTTGATGGAATAAAAAGTGTAGAGCCACATACTGTTCTAAAACTATTTAAGAAAGTAACATATCTATGAAGTGTAAAAAATAATCAATGATTTTGAAGAAAATTTAGTAGATATCCTGGAAGATATTCATAGTTTCATAATATCAATCCCACCACTGTATATAATAATTAGATAACTAGAAAACACATGAAATAATTTTTATTTGTATTTATATCATAAAACACATGTAGTGTAAATAGAAATATCAGAATATAGGTATCAGTTTACACTAAATGTAAGGTAAATTTATCGACCTTCTTCATGCCGTTAATTTAAAATCGTTGTGCCTGCTCATCGTAAATGCCGACAAACTTTAGAGTGTTGATTTAAGTCGGTGCGCACATATCGTAAAAATTCAGTCTTATCATTTTTTTCTAATCGCGCGCCGAATGAAGTATAACTTCAAAAATAAGTATTATAAGTGTTACAGTAGTAGTAGTAGTAGTAGTAATAATAGAGTAATAGTATGTATTAGTGATAGCGAGGTCAAGAAGCTTGATCGTATGAAACGTGGTGGGAGAATAATGGTGAGGAATCGATCGGTTAGAAGTCCGTAAAATCGAAGCCACCAGTTGTCGCGGCATTTCGAAGTTCGCATTCGTGGATAGCGCCTATAAGCACCGGAGAACCCACCAACCGTCTTGCATTAGTCGTTTGAAATAAACATAAGCGTTCCTACGATAGCCACGTCAGATATCCATGGCGAAAAATCTATAGGGCATCGTTACGATAACATCAAACTGACACATGCTGGCGCCCGCAATATTCATTGTATTTTTCTATTTTCATTCTATTTCTTTCTATATATTATCAACTATAAATAAATTATGATTATTATTATTATTATATTATGATTATTATTATTATTATAAATATATCTCTCAAATAATATATTTGGAATAATTTTATAGAAAATATTCGATAAAAAGCGTGTCTAACGTAACACTTGCAACCATCAATCGATGCATTGAAGATATTCTTTTTTATTTGTGGTGGTTCGAGTAAAGGGAGGGGGGAGAGAACTAGTTAAGCAAATAGACACCGGGTATTTCGGAATGAGAGGGGGATGAATGATGAAAAAAAAAAAGGAAAGGAAAAAAAAATAAACGTTGGATTAAGTTTTGTAGATCGACTCCTTAACTTCTTTCGAGGGGTGTGCAATCTTCGGGGGATGAAAGCGAATAAAAGAAAAGGAAGAAAATAAATGAGAGAAAGTGAGAGAGAGAGAACGGAGATTCAATCGGAATTAAAATTAAAATTATCATCACGGGGGGGAGTTGGATATTCTCTCTCTCTCTCTCTCTTTCGTTCTCTGATACGTTCACCGAAAGTCTCCCTTCTCTAATCGGAACTTTCACGGTCTCTGGCGTGCTATTAGTTTTAACTGGATGGATGAGAGTAAGAGGTAACCTGAACAACCTCTGTATCGGGTCTTACACGATTGATACCACACATAGAAAAAGAAAAAAAGAAAAAAAAGGACAATTAACTGTTACGAATGATCATTGTAACCAATTTAATTCAAACTATCGTTAAAGTTCATCGATAATATCGTAGGAGGAACAAAAAATAGAAGAAAGGGAAAAAGTTTCATATATATTATATCCCATAAAATTAAAAATTGCGAGAATTAAACAGATTTTAATAATATTCGTTCGATTATCGAGAAATGAATCGATCTCTCCTCAAAAAAAAAAAATGAATCTAATCAAAACGATACTATAATAATAATCGTCATTAATTTTGTTCGAAAATATCGTTCATCCCCGTTTATGGTAGACGTTGACTTCAGCAAGCCAAAAGAAGAAGAAGAAGAAGAAGAAGAGAAAGGAAAAGAGGTTGGCAATGGGTACAGAAGGGATGGGGGTATAGCAAAAGGAAATACTCGTAAGTGGGTGTGGGGTGGGGAGTGGGTGTGCGGCCGGCGGGGTCTTTGGTAATTTTCGCGCGATTTTATGGGAATTTAAGAATAATTCAATTAGGGTCCGGGGATCACTTTCCGAGATATGCTAATTCCACGCGGTGAAACCGGTTACTACCCGGAGAAACTGTACTAACTACGATCGAGTAGGAGGATAGGGTAGAAAGGTTCGAAGGAGTAGGATTGGGGGACGAGTGAAAAGAGAGAGAGAAAAAATAAGGGAAACCAAAAGATAGAAAGAAATATCTATAGAAAAAGAGTGAGAGAGAGAGAAAAAAAAAGAGAAGGAAATCCAACGGCGGATAGAACCAACGACCATGATAACAAAAAGAAGAAGAAGAAGAAGGATAGAAAAGAAGAGAAGAAGTCGATGGTGGGATAGGAAGAAAGGGGGTAGCAGGGGGTTGCTATATCGTCTCCAATTTAAAAATCTAATCTCCAATGATCGTTTGCAGTGTCCTAAGGATAAAAAAATACGCTTCTCGCGCTAAGGAATAAGGGCCCCCTGCCCCCTCTCTGCCCCCACCCACACTACCCTGACTACTATGGGTTCTCTTCTCGTCTCGAGCTATCGCATTTTCAATCCGGTCTGATTAAATTCATTAGTTTAATAGCTCGGTAGGTATCAATATCCAAGTGATTTCTTTCTCTTTCTCTCTCTCTCTCTCTCTCTTTCTATTCTTCTTCTTCTTCTTCTTCTTCTTATTCTTGTTTTTCTTCATCATCTTCTGGTTCTTCTGGGTTCTTCTGTTTCTTCTGCTTCCTCGTCATCGTCCGTTTTTCCTTAGATGGAAAGTCCTTAACCACGAAGCACCCTTGGGGTTTGGAATAACTCGAAAGAAAGGGAGGGAAAGGGAAGAGAAGGGTGGTAGTTGGTGGTGGTGTTTCATGTCGAAGATACCGACCTTCGGGCTAAAGATCTGCCTAATAAAATTGGCAAGAATTACTTATTTAACTCACCCACACCCTCTCGCGTCCCTCAACCCCCCACCCCCCGCATCTACTTTACTTACCCTTTCCTCATTTAACTACCCTTAAGTCGATTGAGTAGAATTAACGATTGAGATATGCTTATTTTTATTTAATTCGAATGGAAAAAATGTAGAAAATCGTGTACGGTAAATCGTTCGTGTTATTTAATAGGATAGTTGATAGTGGTACGCTATAGATATATGGGGGAAAAGAAAAAAGAGAAGAATTGTAAGGGGATGTAGGGGAGTGGGTAGGTTGAAAAAAGAGGAAGGTATGGGTGGTTGATAAAGCTCAGGTAAACACATTCCGCGAGTTTTCGTTTTAAGCTGAAATATTCTAATGGCCCTGTGAGTGGTACCCTTGGGTATCGTCGCGAGTCTATCAGTCCTTCCCATACACACCATAGAACACGGTATATACATTTAAATATATTCCTCGGCTAGTATTGTGGAGTATAAAAAGAAAAGAAAAGAAATATACATACATAGATAGATAGATATATACCTACCCCTGTAACAGTAAAGTTTTTCCTTTTATCTTGTATGATTATTTAAAGAAAAGAAAGAAAAATAAAAGGTATTGGGGGGGGGGTGAAGAAAAAATTTTCCATTCGTTTATTATTTATGTTTTATGGATCCCATAGAAAAAATTTATTTCAACCAAAGATAATACGATTATCGATATAAATAGATGTGCACAAGTGATACTTCAACAGATACTAAAATAATAACGTGAAATTAATTAGCAATAATAATAATAATAATAATAATAATAATTATTATTATTATAATAAGAACTATAATAATCGAAAATGGTTAAACGTGTCTCCAGGACAGACCCTAAGTGTCGACCCTTTTGTCGGTTGCAGTAGTCTCTCTCTTTCTCTCGTTCAACCTATTGAAACCTTTTTGTATTATCCCCCCTTACCACCCCGCCCTTTCTCTCGTTTGCTCTGACTAAGAAGCCATCGAGCGTGCCGCAGCAGAAGCGGTCCCTTAGAAGAAAAGAAGAAGAAGAAAAAGTATAAGAAAAAGAATGAAATAAAACCTTTCTCTCTCTTTCCTTCTCTCTCTCTCTCTCTCTCTCTCTCTCTCTCTCTCTCTTTCACTCTCTTTCTCTCTCCTCGCATTCTTCGAATGACACTAATCGCCTTCCTTTATCTTCCCACGGTTTCGTGGTGTTGTAAAAAAGTCATGGTGGTGCTCCTGCTGTTGCTGTTGTAGTGCACGGGCTACGTGTGTGTTCGTTCATCCTTTTCTCTCTCCGATTCCTATGGCTGATTTCACCGCTCTTATAGAAAGAGTGAGAAAGAGAGAGAGAGAGTGAGAGAGAGAGAAAGGTACAATCCGATAATTATTTTCTACGCTTTTTCAACGAGTTCTTGTTATCTTTTGCCATCGACGACAAGTGCCGTCGCGAAATTTTCGCTCATTTTCGAAAGCCTCCTCCACCCCATCCCATCCCCCCTCCTACCCCCGATTCTCTTCTTTCGCACGCTTGTACTCTCTTCCTCGATTATTCCCCTTCCCCCACTCTTTCTCTCTTGTCCTTTTTCTTTTTTTGTTTCTTTTTCGTCTCCTTTGCACACTTCCGGGGACTTTACCCACTTTGACCCTTTTTGTTTAATCAAATATTCCTACTCGTTGCTATCATGTACTTATATTTAAACAATTGATTTCAATGGACGCATATATGCGTTTGGTAAAAGTTGCATATACCTGTGTGTGTTTAATGTAAATTAATGTAATGTTGGTTCGCGTATTGATTATTTTATTGAGTCTGATTGTCACATATGAAAATTATATATTAAGAAAGAAAATACTTCAATTATATTAAATATAATTTATTATTACAATCTGTGTGTGTGTATGTGATTAATTATATCAATAATTAATAATAAACAATTTCGTTTTTACGAAAACACTTCAGGTCAAAGTATTCAGCACTCAAAAGGGTTGAATATAAAAATCAGACGACCCGTTGTCATTACTTTAACTCAAATCATTTTCTTATATTATTACGAATTATTTTTCTTCTCTTTTGCATTGGTTTTTTTTAATCAATAAATATAAGAAAAAAGATATAAAAACTCAGGAAAGAGATAGAAAATCTCTCGAGTATCCTTGTCCTTAAAGTAAAATTTATTATCCCTTCCTTCGAATGTTACTTTCTAAAAAACGTCCTATACACCCCCCCCAGTCTCTTTCTCTCTTGCCTAAAAAAAAAAGAAGGGAGAAAAAAAAGAAAAGAAGGAGCATGAGTTGAAAGAGAGCAACAACAACAAGCGTCTCTATTTCATAGAACTCCCACGGTTTCGTGGCACGCGATGCAACTATTCTTATCCTTTTCTTTCCTTTTATTTTCCCTTCCTCACCCCCTGACTCATTCACTCTCTCTCTCTTTCGTTTATTTTTCGTATTTTTTTTTAAAAAGCACCCTCAGTTAGTTTTCTTACCATGAACAACAAAGGAAAAGGTACGAATTCGTGCTACGAACGTTACGAAAAGGGGGAAAGTAAGGAATATCCGAACGGGGGAATCACAGAGGGGGTGTGGGGACAAAGGGGGATGGATAGATCGTATTTGAAGAGGAGGAGGTGGAGAGGAGTTGAGGAGGACGATGATTAAGACGATCGTGTTCGCGTAGTAGAGGTCGCCTATCTTAAATCATCCTTTAAGTGGCTGATACCTATTACCTTCTTATACGCTTGTATTATCTTACAATATTCCTCCCCCAGCCCCTTCTGAACCACCCCCAACCCACTTTAGTTCGTTCGTTCGTTCGTTCGTTCGTTGTTTATTCCTTCGGCAACAACCCCCTGAGATATAACGTGCCCTTTCTTCCAACGTGAATAAATCATCGACAGGATGATGACGCTCGTGTTGCAATAAAATATTGGCTGTGTCATTCTAATTAATTGTATAAAAAGTCAATATAATACAAGTAACAATAATTTTTTTCTATTGTTAATCATTGTCAATTTGATCATTTGATATATATTAATATTCGTATATTCGGAGTAATAAATTGATTATAAATAATTTTGGTTGTATCTTTAATCATTATCAATTGTACATTGTTTAGTATACTCTAATATTCGTATATATATAAGAGATTTGATAAAAAAAGAAATATAAAAATAATGAAATAATAAATAATTCGCGGATTCTCGGAAATAAGTTCATTTTAATAACGTAAGTGGAGTTTTACTACTGTGAAAAGTAGAAATGACCAATGGGAGATGAGGGATTAACAGAAAGAGATGAAAAAGGGCGTAGGGGGAGGTGGGACGGTTGGAGAAAAGGACTAAAGGGATAGAAGAGGAGTGGGGCAAGGGAAATAACGTGGGCATCGAAGAAAGAAGAGAATGAATCGTGAACGGTCCTCCTCCCCTTTATTCTGTGGTCCAAGCTCGAGGATCCTTTTAATTCGCAAGTCGAACAGCTAGCTAGCTAGCCAGCTAGCTAGCTAGCTTGCTAATCCTGCTGTAGAATATGAACAATTCCATTTGCCCGATAGCCGCGAGGCCATACTTCCAAAGAAAAAGAGACAGAAATAATGAAAGAGAGAAAAAGGTAAGAGATAATGAAGATAGGAAAGAGTAGAAACGATCCCTTGCGGAAGAATAAAGAGACAGATAGATAAAGGAAAAAAAGAAAAATATATAAGAGAGAAGGAAGAAGAAAGAGGAGGAGAAGGAAGGGGAGAGAAAATCGAAAAGGGGGTGGTGGTGGTGAATAAAACCGAATGAATAAATTTACGTTGCGGTCAGATGACATATAAGTGAATAAAGATAAAAAAAGAAACGAAATTTTCAAACCTACGAATCTCTGGAATTATATATTTTTTTTTTCTAATATAAAACGATCAACACAGACACACACACTGCTAAAGAAAAAGAAGATGGAGAAAAAAAAAAGGAACGACAGGATAAAGATTTAATACAATTCGTTAATGGTAGGTTCGAAATTTCTAAAAGACTTTGTCACACTGTCAGATGACTAGAAAAAGAATGAGAGAAAGGAAGATAAGGGAAGAAAAAGAAAAATCTATAAAAGAGAGAGAGAGAGTGAACGAATGAGTGTGCTGATCGGTAGAATGAAATAATGAGGAAAAGGAGGTAAAAGAAAGATTATTATTCGCGTTTGATTCGTAACGGTAAAAGAAAAGAAAAGAAAAAAAATTGATCGTCCTACCGATAATAAAAGTTTGAGATGAGGGATAATCGAAAGACAGATAGATAAATCAGATGAAAAAGTGTATTAGTGTTAGTAGTAACAAAGTAAATGATAAAGATAAAGATAAAGAAAGAGAGAAATATATAAAAGTAGTAGTAGTAGAGAAGGATGATGATATGAAGCATCATCGAAGTATGTAGTAGATAATATCCAACCATAGAGACCGCCTTTGCTTGGGTACGATGAGGGAAAGCACACGACGCAGGCCTTAATAACTCATGGATTGGATATGCGCGTTATTGAGCGGCTCGTTAGAATCCGGGTATTATCGGTCGGACGACCAGCATGGATATTCGAGGAGAAACGTACACGCGACCGTTATCATCGTTTTGCTATACACTCAACCTCCTCTAAAGTTTCCCCCCCATCCACCCCACTCCTTTAACTCCTTTCCCCTTTCCCGATCTTTCCTATCCTCATTCCACCTTCTTCTTCTTCTACTGTTTTAAGAACCCCCTTTATGGGTTTGTATTATGCTATTGGAAACACAAATATGTGTATTAGATTTTTTTACGCATTTTCATTTTTTTTTTTTATTTGATTACAAGCCAAATTATAATATTATGTCATGTTTATATATATGTGTATTATTTTTAGATTAGATTATATTGTTTCTTTAATTAATGTTTTGAGAATAATCGATAYAAGGATGTACAAATAGTTGATTTGTAATCTTCATTAAAATGATTTTAACGTAATATTGTATCAAAAAGTATCGAATAAATTAGATAAAGTTTTGACTGGTAGATAAAGGGTGGTGAGGGGGAGGAGTCTTATATTACATAGGCCAAGGTTCGAGTTGCCCCCCCTTATGTCTAATCCGATCAATCATACAACCTAATTTTTCCATTGATTTCTATACTTATTAACAACTAAATTGTATCGTCAAGTGTCTGAAAAAAAAACAAACAAACCAATCTCCAACAAACATTAATATTCCTACCTGTTAAAATTGTTAATTATTATTAAATTATATCTTCTTCAATTTAAAAGAAAAAAACACCAAGAAAAATAGAATGAATGAGAAACTTGTTTGCAAATGATATTTTATGGAAATAAGAGAATCACGGTAAGAAGAATTATCGTAGATCATCAATATCAAAGTTTAACAGGAATGAATTTTCGCATTAAATAAAGATAAAAATGATTTCTTTAAAGTAATCGGTCAGTAGTTGTTAACCATGATGATGATCATCATCATCATCATCCTTTCGTTCATTTATATCAGCCTTAGAGGATCGTTCATAGCATTCTCTCTCTCTCTCTCTTTCTCTCACGGTAGACCGCGATCAATCAACTCGTGACTCGCGTTAACGCGCTTTAAGCGCATACCCTATCCCTTCCCTTTTCCCCATGACTCTCTGTAGCCCTTCGAGAGAAGGGGGAAAGGGATGAGAAGGGTGCTAAGTATTCATTATTGAAGGGACACCCGATAGGAGAGCTCTCGGTTGTCGATACGCCTCGTAGATGGACGGCCCTGCTGCCGATCGTGCACTTTGTTACATCACACTTACACATACACACACGTATATTTATATATAGTCTTAATACATATGTATAACACAGACACAATGAAATTGGCAAATTCCAAAGGTGTGTTACATATTAACAGCAAGCAAACGATTCTTCGCTGAATCATCGATTTCACTTTGGTAAAAACCATTTTCTCGATTCATATATATATATATATGTATGTATGTATATGTATATGTATATCTTGGAAATTTCTCTTTATCGATTAATCGATAAATCGATGAAATTATTTAACGATGATTTTCGAGAAAGAAAATGTATGTTGAATTTATAAAAGTACGTACCCCCATTGAAAGTTTTGTTTTTGGTTTTTTTTTCTATTTTATTTTTAGTATAACATTGCGTGTTCATTCATTTAATTCATTCATAAGTACAAAAATTTTGATACGCTCCATCAGGTTGATTATGTTTTTTTTATTTCTTTTTATGAATGATTATAAAAAACAAAATATCATTTCATATTTGGTTATATTATAATGTTAATTAATTTAATATACTCGAAATAAAATAAAATAAATAAGATCATTATTATTATCATTATCATATATATATATATGAAAACATAATTCCGACGAATTAAAATTATCTGGTATCTCGAAACGGAAAACAAGAAGTTCACGATTACGCGTATTTGAGATTAGTGACTAATCGTTATCATTCTTAAAATAAATTACGATATATACATATATATATTTTCGTTTATTCTTCCTCGTTATAATACACAGACGCAAAAACACACACACATACACAATTACCCAAAAACATATATATATACAATACCATGCTTAAAAACTTGCCTTCTGTTGATTCTACGTTAAAAATGTACAGGAATATTTCCAATAACGTTGATAAAAAGAAACGAAAATGATATTAGGATAAAAAGATAAAGATAATGATAAAGAAAAAAGATAACGGTGGGGCACGCGTATGCACTTTAAGCACCACCGGTCCATCCCATCCATCCATCCATCCATCCATCCATTCGTTCGTTCATTCGCACGTAATTCTCGTTTCGTTTAGCAGTAAGAACCACTAACTATTTATTTACGTTACGTCCACGCATCTGGGCGTATTAAGTCGAAAACAGTGCGGCTTCTTCTTCAACATTCAAATAAGAGAGACAGAAAGAGAAAGAGAGAGAGAGAGAGTGATAAACGTTTTACGCTCGTAAAATCATGCACGCTCGTGCGTCACGTGTATGTATGTGGTTTTGTTTAGCTTTTGCTCCTATATCTCCCACGATGATGTGTATGATACGTCTAACTATATATATATATTTATTCAAATGTATGTGTAAGCGATAGTAGACTCTATCTGTCTCTCTTTCTCTCTCTCTTGTATTTCACCTCTCTTTTCTCTTCTTTTTCATCATAGAAAGAGAAAGATACATAGAAATACATATAGGTAATATATACTTTGGTTGGACCAACACTATTTCTCCTTTTCACCCTTATTTCTTTCTCTCTCTCTCTCTCTTTCTATCTACCCATCTCTCTTTCTCTCTCTTTTTTTTTTTTATAGCTCGAAGCATTATAAATTCAAGCAAAGCACGCGTCCTCGCGCGTGCGAGATAAAAAGCAAAACGAGGAGCCTGTTCTTTTTTACTTTCTCTCTCTCTCTCTCTCTCTCTCTCTCTCTCTCTCTCTCATACTCTGTTTCTTTCTTTTTCTATTTATTATCAAATTTCTTTATGGGTTTACAAGGCTGTCAACGAGAATACCGTGTCTCGTTGTAACTACCGTACCAGGATGACCATTAACCCTAGGCTACGTTCGTTTAAGGCAAACCTTCCTCCCTCCCACCAACCCTTTATCCTTTTTTCTTTCTTTCAACAACGAGAAGCATACGGTTTTCATACGGTAATAACTGGACACGCACGATCGAAGTGTACGATGTTAACAACTAAAACGAACGTTACCTGTCTACCTATGGGTTGGTCGAATACCGCTATGGTAAAAAGAAAAAAAGAAAGAATAATTAAAAAAAAAAAAGAAAAAAAATATATATATACACATGCACACATAGATGGGATAGGGTGAGAAAGAGGTAGGAGGATAGTGTCTGAGATTTTTACGACAAGCCCACGCGTCACTTGGGACTTGGACGACGATAAAACTTCAGCTCATCTCTCTACGTTTAATCCCTTTCTTTCTCGTCACCCCTTGGGTATTAAAAGTTTTCGATGAATTTCTGAATAATTTTTTGTTCATTTGTTTAATATAATAAACACGGATACATACACATAGGTATAGGTATACACGTAGGTAATATTTTTAAATAAAATATTTAAAGTATCCAAACGATTGGATTTCTTTTAGAAAAAATATGATCATTTGAAAAATCGAATCGATCATGTTGCATGTTCATTCGTACGTCTCTCTTTAACCCCCTCCCCACCCTGCTTTCTTTCTTTTTAATGTTCTTTTGTTTAATATAATAAACACGCGTAGGTATACACATGGGTAGTATTTTTAAATAAAATATTTAAAGTATCCAAACGATGGGGATTTTTTTAAGAAAAAATATGATGATTTGAAAAATCGAATCGTTGAAGTAGTTCTCTGATCATGTTGCATGTTCATTCGTAAGTCTCTCTTTTTTTTCCCTCCCTTTCTTTTTAATGTTCATCCTTCGCATAATGCTTGCTTGTCCACAGCCAATCGTGGGATAACGAAAGGCGTTATCTTTTGACAACAACAACAACAACAACGACAACGACACGATTCGTGAAACACGAAAGAATGAACGAATGAACAACCGCAACCGACGACAGTCGTCGCGTGCTCGCATTTCTGTTATCGTATCCGATCTAAACGTATACTCTCCCCCCTTCCCCTACCCCCCCTGTCTGCCATTCCTCTCTCTCTCTTCTTCATTTCCCTCTTCTTTCCCTTCTCTATCCAACCCTTCTCATTTGCCCCATTCCCCTCACCCTTCCTACCTACCTACGTTTCCTTCTCTTATTATCCCTTTTCATTGGTTTATCTTTCATTCTATCTCTCTTTCTTTATACCTTATCAGAAAAGAAAAACTTTTAGGTATACTCATCTAGATTACACGTGTCCGTAACTCGATGCACACGCGATTAAAAGAAGACGATGAACCTTTTTCACATTCTACTATTCGTTTCTTTTCTTTTCAATTGTTTTTTTCTGTTTCTTTTGTTTTTTTCTGTTTCATTTGTTTGTTTCTGTTTCATTTGTTTNTTTCTGTTTCTTTTGTTTTTTTCTGTTTCATTTGTTTGTTTCTGTTTCATTTGTTTGTTTCTGTTTCATTTGTTTTTTTCTGTTTCATTTGTTTTTTTCTGTTTCTTTTGTTTCTTTAGATCTGTTACTCCTTCATTTCTTTTTTCAGATCCGTTTCTGTTTCGTTTTCCAACTTAATTTCGTCTTTCTTTTGATATTGTTTTTTTTTTAAGAAAAGGGGGTGTTTGAGTTAAGGGAGGAAGGTAGGTAGGTAGGTAGAATAAAGTGACCAACGAGGTGATGGCAGTTCGACGGCCTCTCGTGGAAGAAACGACGTCCTCGTGGTTCGACGAATGACAGCGACTGGACACACTCGTTTTATAGGGCGGACGGATGTCAATTATATTCCACGGTGCGTGCGTGCGTGGGTGGATGGATGGATGGGTGAGTGGGTTGGTTCGTTCGTTCATTCGTTCGTTGGTTCGTTTGCTGGGATATGGGCTCTCGATGAAAGGAGCAAAAGAGAGTCGATTGGTGAAAAAGTGTTACTGCGAGAGAGAAAATAATAGTAGTGGGATTTATGATCGATACGAATTTGTTTGATGGCCTATGTTGTATATTATACACACACATATACACATATATATAGAAAATATTTGTAATGGTTTTATGTGTCCCGTACACGCGTTTGCTAGAACACACTCTCTCTTTTTTGCACGTGTGCCTGTGTGTGTGTGATTGATAGACCGATACAAGCCACCCCCTCTCTTCTACCCCCTTTCCACCTCTTTTTTACCCCCTCCTTTTATTCTACTCTTTCCTACCTACTCTGTACGGTACGGAACGTGGTGCGTCGATATTTCGACGCTATGAAAATTTTATTAGCGGGCGTCATATAATGATATAAAGGTGATGTCCGTGTGGTCAGTGGAAGAGGGGGAAGGGTGGGGGTGGGTAACTCGTCGACACTCGTCGGGCTGTCGATTAACTTCGTTAATTATAGGACAATTAATAGTTCGCCTACACCGCCACCAACCACCCTTCTATCAATCCAACGGTCCCACGTTCGATGTCCGCTTCGAAGGGTGGATTTTAATAATCGTCTAATCGGCACCAACAAAGATCATTCCCTTTTCCCTTTGCCTCCCATTCATACTACTCTATTCCATATTTTTTCTCAAATTTATCTATTTTTTTATTTATTTATTTATTTATTGGAAACTTAAATGTCAAATAAAATGCGTGAAATAAATTGTTTCATTCGTTAAGCAATTTTTTCGATTTTTATTCTTTAATATTTTCGAATTAAATATACAATCGATGTTCACTGAAATATGAGATAATTTATATCATTTATTTTACATTCCATTATGTATTTTTATTCGATTTGATAAATTTGAACTAATTTTTACTGTACGTCTTTCGATTATTTTCCTAATGAGACTCAAATAAATTTAATGAAAATTTTCAAACGGCGATACTAATAATCCACCTGTTTTTTTTCTTTTGTTCCAGGTGAGTTGAAAGAAAGAATAATCCTGACAATCAGGGTGGTGAAGTCTTAATGGGAAGAGGGGTGGGGATAAATTATCGATGTCAATGAAAGAGACAGAGAAACAAAAAAAAAAGCAGCAACAACAACAACAACAATAGCAGCAAACTATAACGAAACAGCAACGGCAAAGCAGAGTTTATAGTTGAAGAGAAGGAATAAGAGAATGTGGATAAAGGGGTGATGGTAGTAAGTGAAGGGGGGTGAGTCTTGCACCACGCGAAATTACGAATTTATCGCGGTCTTGCGGCGTTCCGGACGTGAGCTCGAGGTGGACGGGGTGGTGGTGGGGGAGTGTAGCTTCCATAATTAATCCCACAATTACCGATCGCCGGAGTGGTAACCGGCTCCGTAGGAGGAAATCCGGCTCGAAGGATTACGTCGAAGGTGAAGGAAGAAAACGAGAGAACAGAGAGAAAGGGATGGGGAAGGGTTGAAGGTGGGGGTGGGAAGGGGGTGGTTGGGTACTTGAGGGTTGGTTCGTTGACGACAACGTGGTGGATACTAGTATCAGTTGGAATGCTGTAGAATGATAGTCAAAAAGAAAAACAAAAAATCTAACCACCGAGATTCCCATAAAAAGAACACACAAAACAAAAAAAAAGATATAAGATAATAGAAGGACGAGGCAGGAATTCGGCGCGAACAAGGTCGACGAATACGAACGAATGAACGAACGAAGCAGATCCTCTACTCCCTGTCTTTCTCTTTGGGATCCGTTCGAAGGGACGATCTGGTTTGTTGGGTGTGGGAGGAGGGTGTTTGGAAGGGGAAGAAATTCGAGTGGTAATGCACTAATCAACCCCTTGGAAGGCGGATGTATTGGCGCTATAGAGAAAGAGAAAGAGAGAGAGAGAGAGAGTGAGACGAGAACTCGGCGGAGGGGTTTTGGTTATAATCGAAGGCTGCTTCGAAGGGTGGATTCGAAGGCGGTTCGGGAGGGTGGTGGACATGGACGAGTACGAGAACTGGGGGAGGAGGAGGAGGAGGAGGAATAGGTGTGGGGTGGCTCAGAGGAGGATGGAACGAAGGAAGAAAGGTTGATAAGGGGGTAGAGGAGAAGAGGGTGACGGAAGCAAGCAAGCAAGCAAGCAAGCACGGACGCGAGTGAGTGCTGGCTTCAGGAGGGTGGGGTGGGGTGGAATGAGAAAGAGAAGACGAAAAGAGAAAGAGAAAGAGAGGGTTCGATTCGAAGCAGGAGGAGAAGCAAACGGTAGTACCTAACAGCGGGTTGTGCCGCTGTAGGACGCCGGCAGAAGCCGCGGTCTACGTTGCTGTAGCATACACGATGTAAATTTCGCCCGCGTGTGCGGGTACACCCTCCTCCTCCTCCTCCTTCTCCACCTACACGATAGGGTGGAATCAAATCGATAGCAGACTAAGATATACCTATCAGTCTAATTGTCAGTACAGAAAGACTGAGAGAGACAGGTACGACCACCGTCGCGGCAGGAACGCCGGTGGTATCGGAAGAACGGTGAGGCGGGTTGAAGAAGAGGTTGGTGGGTGGTTTGGAAGGAGGTGGCGATGGGTAGGAGGTAGAAGGATAGGTGGTAGGAGGAGGATGGTGGTGGTATGAGGAGGTAGAGGAGAAACAGTGCGCCGTTACCGCCAACGCCACCGCCACCTCCTTCACCACCGTCGACGGTAGTCGTAGCAGTGAACGGGGGGGTGGGATGGATATGCCTGGCATATAGCTTAATCACCCTCCTACCGTTCTTCAACCTCCAGCCAACCCTCTCGAACGTTGTTACCTACACCAACCCTAGCTCCTCCACGTCCTAGAGTAGCCGGCCTTCCGTCGTCCAATAATCAATAATTATACTCAAATAAAGAGAGAAGGGGATGGATGAATCGCCCAGCAAAGGGTTAGAACGAAGCGAGAGCTAGGTATCGGTATAAGATACCGAGTGAGATGAGGATACAGAACCGGAGCTAGTACCACCTATATAAGCGAGTCCTTCTCTTCTCTTCTCTTCTCTTCCACTTTATATCTTTCTCTTTCTCTTTCTCTTATAATCTCGCACTCTCTCTCTCTCTCTCTCTCTCAACCTACCCAACAGCAGCAGCAGCAGCAGCAGCAGCAGCTAGCTCTTCCAGTTTCTACCTCTTTCTCTACTCCTCATCTGCCAACCCATACCCAACTACCTTCGTACCTTCCTTCCTTCCTTCCTTCCTTCCTTCCTTTATTCCCTTCTACCTACCTACCTACCTGCCAACCTACACCCTTCCATTACGATCGCGATCACCACCACCTTTACCACCCACCTCATCCTCATACTCCTCCTCCTTCTTCTTCTTCTTCTTCTTATTCTCATCCTCGTTCAAACTGCGTGGTGTAGCCTAGGTATAAGTGAAAGCCTCGAACAGAAACGGGGCTTCTGACTTGCCTGGATATCTCACAGTCTCCTCCTCCTTCTACTCCTGTCTCTCTTCCTCTCATTCATTCATCGAGTGATCAGGACCGTCACCACTGCGATCGGTTCTACCGGAGCGGAACCATCCAAACCCACCACCAACCGACCCTTTGCTTTTCCTTCCGATATGCTCTTATATTCTCTATTCGCTTTCCAATGACTAACCCGTTGTCGTCTTTTCTGATATCCCAACAACGACCCACTCACTCACTCACTCATTCACTCACTCGTTGATATCTTTACGCTTCTTTGCTTTTCCTCCTCCTATCCTCCCACTATTTTTCTCTTTCTTCATTGAAGTATTATATACTTGTCGGTTTAAAGGATAATTAACATCTCGATGTTAGACAAAGATGAAAAACATTGACGTTCGATAGATTACTTCTCTGTTTTACTGATAATATTTAAATCTCCTTATTCTACCACATGATTTTAACTAAGTGAACTTATGTTTACGTGTATTGTGATTAAATTATATAAATTTTACCATTAAGGAATCGTACGAATGTACGTAACGATAAAAATAATAAAAAAAAAAACAGGTCTCACTCACTCGAGACATCTCGATTTCCTAATATGGAAACTTTCCCAAATGGTGTTTCCAGTTAAAAGTTTTTCTCTTTTCTCCTGAATTTCATTCGATTTGACTTTTTGTTTTTTTTTACTACCTGTATTTTTTTCCTTTTTTCTGTGTGTTTTCCATTCTCGAGGATAGAATCGATATCGTTTCTTCCATTTCTGGCTCCTCTTCAAATCTCATGAATTAATATTGTGAACAAAAAAAAAAACAAAATTTCTTCCTTTTTTTTTCCTTCGGTATTTTTCTCTCTCTCTCTCTCTCTCTCTCTCTCTCTCTCTCTCTCTCTCCGCGAATAGGAGAATATCGAGTCTCGGATTAATTACCGTAACCTGTCGAAAAAGAGCAAAGCAAAGCAAAGCGAACGAGAGGAAAAGAGAGAGAGAGAGAGAGAGAGAAAGAGAGAGAGAGAGAGATAGATGAATGGGGGATAAAGTTTTCCTAGATACGTTCCTGAACAGCAAATGAGTGTTGGGGGTGAGAAGACTCGTGGCACATCGGGAGTTTCGTCGAGGGTGCTGTTTCTGAGTATCTCCTGTGTTTCTCGCACTACAGAATTCTCCTTTAAACTCCCCATGGAGTCTTAGCACTCTATCCCTTTCCCTATACCTATACCTATACCTATCTATCTATCTATCTATCTATTTATCTATCTAGTAGATATCTCATTTGAATTTGACCAATACCACATTTTCCAGCTACTTCGAATCGATGCGAAACTGAAGGGACTATCAAACGCCAAAACCAAAATACAATCCCCCCCGTCTTTCCCCTTGCCACCCCAACCCCACTCCTCCTCTATTTCTCATCGATCCTTTTTGTTTCTGACTACTAAACCTAAAACACACTTGAGAATTCAGATTCGAAAATCATTAATCATAACCACGCTTTAGATTGAAAATACCATATCGTTCGTGGATTACGCATGAATCTATAAAGTAAACACACACACAAACACACACATACATAGACATATTCACGAGTTTAGTTAACGTAGTATGTAATACCTGTTTAAAGAGATAGAAAGGGAAAGATAATGTGTGCGGAAGGAGAACGAATGAAAGATATTCATTAATTCATATAGGATGAATTATTATTTCGCCATTGGTTAATCCAAAGTGATATGAATTGATCGGGACGATGAAAAGTAAGTCTTAATAATTGATCGTGAGTTTCTAGCGCGTTACACCCTCTTTTGAAAATTACCGAATAGCCGATATAATACAATAACAACAATACTAACCATCTAACAATAATAGTAATAATAAAACAATAGTAGCACAATCATTAGAACAATATTAATCAGCAATAGAAAACAGCATATATACGTTTATTCAGTTCAACTGTAGACATGCAGATGAAAGGACGCGTCCTCGTCCCAGTTTAAACCATGGTATATACAATACTTACATGGTATATATGTTGGTGTTAGAGATTTGTGGAGAAACACGTTCACTTTCACTCGGAGAACGAAAGTAAAGCTTCCTGTTCGAACAGCAGCAGCAGCAACAGCAGCACCAGGAGTCTGTGAAAGGGGTAAACAACATGGAACGGAGCAACATATAGAGGTGGTCGAACGGTTACAGAAGTAGTAGAAGCAAACGTGAACTGTAGTAGTTGTAATAGTAGTAGTGGGTGTGAGGGTGGTAGTGGTGGATCGTAGTTGTAGGGGTGGTAGTGGTAGTGGTGGTAGAGAGAGAAGGGTGAAGGTGTGAGCGTGGTTGAAAAGAGAAGATAGGAAGGTTTCGGAATACGAGAGAGTGAGAGTGAGGGTTAGGGTGAGGGTGAAGGAAGGAAGGGTGGAGGGTTGTAAAGTAAGGGGTGGGGGAAATAAGGCTGCCGGCGGTGTCTGCTTCGGCACTTCGGAAACTCTTGTGAAGTAGCGGGAACTCCGTGGCTCGCACGGCCCATAAGCAGGTCAGAAACTTCTTTCGACCCTTCAACGTCTCGAATCCTTGTCCCTCCTCCCCCTACCCCTACCTCCGTTTTAGTTCCTTCGTTCTCATTCTTTTCTTTTCTTTTCTATTTTTTTTCTCCTTTTTCTCATTTCTACCTCGTTGACGTTTCTTCGATTTTTAAAGAGACGTTTGTTGTTGTTTTTGTTGTTTCTATCCAACACGAAATATATCATTCTTTTTTTTTCCTTTGAAACCTTTTTCTTTTCTCTTTTTATTCTTCTACGTAACAATCGAACCCAGCTTCATTTTATTCGTCCCAATTTTTTCTCTTGTTTCTTTCTTTTTAGTTTAACTTTTTCTAATCGGTTGATTTCTTTCGGTGTTTACAACCGTTTCAGGAATTTCTACCTTTTTTCCCCCTTTATCCTAAAAAAGAAATTACGAGGACATGCTGGACCTTTGTCAAATTATTTAATGAATCAATTATTATGTAACTTTTCGAGAAAAAAAAGGGATGATAATTATGTATAGAGAGAGAGAGAGAGACTCGTTTTTTCTAAATCATTATATTAGGTTTTCGATCATAAAGTGATCCTTTTTTATCGTTCAACTCTATGAATATTAGTCGAATAGGGAACGAATGTTTTTTCACTCCTTGACAATTTACCGGCGTTAGCTTAAAAATCATCTTATTGTTAGTGCAAACTCGTTTCTCGTTGCAATCGAGACCTACGATTCGACACGTGATTTTTTTTTCGAGAAAAGGGTTCGGGGGTTGAAGGTAGTGGTAGTGGTGGTGGTGGTGGTTGGTTCTACGTATGCTCGTCCGTAACACGTGCAGGCGAATGGTTGGGAGCTTTAAAAAAAAAAAATAGGAAAAGAAAAAAAAACCCCACGCACACACACATATATAGAAAAGAAGGATGAGAAAGGAAGGGGAAGAAAGGAAGCAAAAAAAAAAATACAAAAAAGAGTCAGCAAGCTTGCGAGTGGGAGAGTAAGAGAGAGATAGAAAGAAAGGAAAGGAAGGAAGGAATGGAAGAAAAGGTAGGAAGGAAAGGAAGGAAGGAAAGGAAGGGTGAAACGAAGGGTAGCTAGCGAAGGTGGGAAGGAATATCCACGCGTGGACGAACCACGGGACTGGGTGTGGGTGGTTGGGGGTGGTTTGGGGGTGGGTGAGTGATCCACCTTGTGTGTACCCGGCCTAACGAGGGCACTTCAAAGCGAACTGGAGCGATATTAAAATTAGAGATTCGTCATTGACGTCGCGTTCGTCTCTTCTTTTCCGTTTTCCCTTTCTCTCTCTCCTTTCCTTTTTTTTGATTTTTTTTTTCCTCATCCGTCTCATCGTCTCTTCTTTCTCTGTCCCTTCACATCGTACGTATAAGGATAGAAAGATGGAAAAAGGGATGAGATGAAGGGAACGAATAGGGACGAGTCCGGACGACGGTAATATTTCGAGTGAGCGATGGCAGACGACGAGAAGGGTTCTGTTAGTGGTATTGGTATTGGTTGTATTAGTAGTAGGTGGACGAAAAGAGAATGAGAAAGAGAGAAAGCTTGGATCGAGTAGTAGGCAGAAAGCTTGGATGAGAAAGAGAAAGAGAAGAGAGAAGAGAGAAGGTTGGTGAGTCCGGAGGGGATGGTTGCTCGACCAGCAGGGTGTTACGATAAGGGGTTGCGTTGGCTCGACTGAGGAGACCGGCAGATCAATGAAAAGGGTTTGCGCGAGCGGGTAGAAGAGGAGGATTGATCGCCGATAGGGAAATTTCGTTAGTTTCCTCCAGTCATAAAAGGTGATGGCGGTGGGTAGTAGTAGTAGTAGTAGAAGTAGTAGTAGTAGTATTGGTAATAGTATTGGTGATGGGTATACTCTTGCTGCTGCTGCCGCGTAGAGGCCTAACTAACGCGAAACCACCCTTCGCAAATTCACCCTTCTGAGAGTGAGATTAGGGTGGTGAACGGGCAGGTGGAGAAGGAGGAGGAAGGATGAAATGGGGGTGAAGGAAGGGGTGGGATTGGGAGAAGGGAGAGAGTTTCTAGCAGAAGGAACGGGTTGCAGGACTACCAGCAACATACCTCTCTCTCTCTTTCTTACTCTCTCTCTCTCTCTCTTTCTCTTTCTCTCTTGTAGGAAGCGACGCGAGCCATGGGAGCACACGTCAGGGTATTAACGAAATTTTAACCAATCAATGAGAAGTTCATTAGCCCGTAGCTCTCTCTCTCTCTTTCTCTCTCTCACTCTCTCTCTCTTTCTCTCTCTCACTATTCTCTCTTTCTGTTCACCCTCTTCGCCTCGCTGACTTCGAGAACGGCCTGCATCTCCGCGTTCGGTTTAAAGCAACCTATCCGTAACACCGATCCCGCCAGTTCTCACCCCCCAATCTCTCCTACCCTCTCTTGTCTTTCTATCTCTCTCTTGGTAAGAGGTCCGCCGACCACCACCACCACCTACACCATCACCACCACCTACATCACCACCACCAACTAGTCTTGGGGGAGATCTCGCGTACGCGATAATATTCAACGACGCGTTAGAGACACTCCTCCTCCTCCCCCTGCAACCCCCAGCTCCCGTTCCACCCACTCTGTTTCCCTTCACCCCTATTTCGATCATTCTCCCAAGTCGCTTTCACGTTTTCTCATTGTTTCAACCTCTTACTGTTCGAGTAGGTTCGATCCTTTTTCTTATTCATCTGATCGTGTCCTTGGGAATGAAGTTTCGATTCGATAAAATAATCGATACTTCATTATTTGTATCTTTTTTTCTTATGGTATTCTAATCGAACCAAAATAAATGTTGAATGTTTTTATCGGTTGATCGAGGGATGAATAAAATGAACATATTAAGGGTTTTATAAAATTTGTACTAAGAGATCTAAGGAAGTGGTTTGTAGGTTTAGGGATTGAACAAGAAAACGGGTGGATGTGTAGTACTTACTAGGAGGAGGAGGAGGAGTAGGAGGAGGTGGAGGAGGAGGAGGAGGATGGGGAGTAAGAGAAAAAGGGTGTAGGATAGCCGGGAGGGTTATTTCTCGCAGGGATATTTTTTGTACCGTCATTTGTCTCCAATATCTCTCGACGCCCTCGGGACAGGCGAGCTTGCTTGTCTCCGTAAAAGAGTACGTACGTACCACCACCATCACCATCACCACCATCACCATAACCAATACTAGCAACAACAGCAGCAGCAGTACCACCATCACGGCCATCACCGTGGACAATATATCGAATAAGCCACAATGACAAAAAGAGTTGGTCGCGGGGAACAACCCCGCGAAGGAAGGAAGGAAGGAAGGAAGGAAGGAAGGAAAGGGAGGAATTGATGGTGGTGGTGGTGGTGGTGAACGCGTTCGTTCGTGCCAGTACTGATACTGACGATGCTTATAGTAGTGGAATAGTAGTAATGGTGATGGTGGTTGTGGTGTTGGTATTGGCTATTGCGAAGTATGCTAGTGTCGGTTTCGTTCATGCCGTTTAGTATGAAACAGAACGGTAGAAACAGTTATAGTATTATACAAACATGCGAATGTGTATGTGGGAGAGTTGAGCGTGAACGGTGACGGGGGGTGTGAGGAGAAGGAACGATAGGCGGAAAGGGTGGTCGACCGCGTAAGGGAGGAAGATACGGAGAAAAGAGTGAGTGAGTGAGTGAATGAGTGAATGAATGTGTATGGGTGTGCGTATGAGAAAGAGAGAAAGTGGATACCATTTAAAACCGAGACGCGCCGAGAAAAAGAGATTTGCATTGCCGGGCCGAAGCACGCGGCGCGTTCTACTACGATGTGGAGGAAAAGGGAGGATGGGATGGGATGGGTTGGAATGGGATGGGATGTGATGTGATGTGGCCCGAAGGGGTGGTTTCGTTTTCCTCCCGATTCGAGTCAGGGAGAAACGCGAAGGCTTTTCTCGTATTGGAGTAAGCAAGATAGAAAATGAATGTTACTGTACTGTACTGTACTGTACTGTGCTATGCTGTGGTGTGCTGTTCTGTGCTATACCATAGGGGGTGGTTGTGGGAGTTGGAGAGGGGTTGAGTAACGACACGTATCATACGTGGGACCATACAACGACGGACACGTACGTTCGATATCGCGCCAGTTTTTACGACGTCCAAGTTCCTCCCTTTCGGCTCCACCAATTAGACCGCGCGAAGAAACGTACCGTATATCTGCGTCTGTATATGTGTGTATGTATGTATATATACGCGTATCATTCTACCTAGAGTATCTACATACTTCTTTCTCTTTCTCTTTATCTTTCTTTTTCTCATCCTGTTCGTATATATACATATACATATATATATATATATATATATATATATATGTATATAAACTCGTGCGACACGGCTAAATACTTTTTTTCCCCGGGCGCCGATTTTCCACGCTCGGCGCGACATAAAAAGCGCGTATCGTTCCGTCGAGGTTAACATCGTTCTTCCCGTTGAAAACGCAACACACGACGACGACGACGACGAACAAGGGGTGGAAAGGGGGCTTACAGTTTTTGGAGGAAGTTGTACATATACTTCTTCTTACCGATATTTGACGTTCCTAAAAATTATTTCGAACCGATGAACTTTTTTACTTTCTGAGAAAAATCTTAATCACCCTTTTTGTTATTTGATCTTCTTGATATTGATACTGTTGTTGTTGTTGTTGTTGATTGTTATTATTGTTTAAAAAATATTTTAATGAAATCTAATTGCAATTGTAATTAGTAATCGACGTATCTTCTATATTTAACATTAAGTACTCTAACGAAACGATTTAGGATATTATTCGCGTTAGAAACCACCCCTTTCTCTCTTCTTCCCCCCGGTTGGTATATCCTATCGCGAGAGAAGTTGGGTACGAGAATGGAGGATGGAGAAATTCCGCGAAATCCATCGTATTCGTAGTAGTAGTACCACTCGAAAACGTGGATTTCGGTATTTCCTAGTAAGTAAGGTACTGGATGGATGGATAGATAGATGGATGGATGGTTGGATGGATAGAAATGAACGAGTTGAACGGGAAGAAGATAGAGAAGGTGTATAGGTGGATAAAGGGGGGAGTGATTCGAAGGTATGGAGGATGAGTAGTATATGTCGTACGTCTCATACCGAAATTGGTGGAGGAAACTGGCAACTTTCTCATTAGCCAGGTTGCGACAATGCCGACATTGCTGGCGTTAGGAAACTCAGATATACTGATAGATATAACACATGTGAACGCGTTCATACGCAACGTTAACGTAACGCATACCTTTAGATTAACACAACAATGATATACATATACGTATAGTGAAATATATCTACTTACAATTAGAAATGAACATATATATATATACATATAAGTATTTATATATGTGTGTACGTATGTATATATACATTTTCAACGCGACGTCGTGTATAATAACGCGTGCTTCAACCCGATCGACGGTTGCAAGCCGTTGCTCACCCTTCTTGATTCAAGTCGCGCGCACGTTGCATGGTGTTATGTGCTTTCGCGCCTTCCTACCTGCTACAACCAACTACCACCACCCCTAAAACCCACCCTCTTTTTTTACTCCCACCACGTATATTCCTCAGCACGGTTTCTACATACATACGTGTACGAGTACAGAGAGAATGTAAAAGAGAGAGAGAGAGAGAAAGAGAGAGAGAGAAGGTGAGTTGGATAGATATACAGATGATAACGAGAAAGTGTTAGTAAGAGAGAGAGAAAGATAGAGAATACGAACACCCAACAGTGGAAGAAGAACTCTGTGCATAAATGTCAGAGACTAGAGGCGGCTGAGCGTTTCGTATCGAGCATTTCTGTCAATAAGCGTCGGCGAATACAATGGCGACGATTCGAAAGCTGCTGATTATGAAATAAATGCTCGACTACGCGACCCTCTGCTATATTCTCTTCGTCACTCTATCTCTCTCTTTTTCTATATCTTTCTCATTCTTTTTCTCTTTATCTTCGTGATCATTCCCATCCGTACGTTACCACGTATCATCCCTATATTTCTTCTCTCTCTCTCACTCTCTCTTTTTTTCTCTCTCTCTTTCCCTTTCTCTCTTCGGCCCTTCACCGAACGCTTATCTCAGCCGCGACTACGATTCGGTTTTTTGATCCGATACAAACGCGTAATTCCCCTCGTTTCCGCGCGAGCTTTTTTCTTTTTCTTTTTTTTTTTTCGTTCGTACCCACTTTGCGGGTTGATAATTTCTCTCTTTCTCTTTCTTTCTTTCTTTTCCAAACTTTTTTTTTCTGTCCCTACAATTCTTTCTCTCTTTTTTTATTAATTATTATCTTAATGTTTTCCTAAAGATCGTTTAATATCGTTAGATGTTCGATTAAATATGATTTAATCATACGAATTCGATCATTGTATTTGCTTATCGTCATTCCACCCCCTCCCAACCTTTGATTTTCACCCGAACAATTTTATTTCATTCATTTTTTATGATTAAATTGATGCTACCGTCTTCCTAAAAACGGTCAAAGATCGTTGGGATTTTTGGATGCAAACGGGGGTACATGGGGGGATCCGAGGGTGGTAGGGGTTAATAATCGAGTTCGATCTTCGCGTGCATGGTTATCGTCGAACATTCTCCAAAATTCCTTCTCCCACACACCCACACACACCCACACTCCGTCGATAACTTCGTTACGGACGAAACTTTTTTCCCAGCGTTACCAGCCCCCTCCCAGCCCCTCTATTTTCGTGGGGATTCGAAGCAAAAAGAGAGAAGAAGAAGGGTTCGTGGATGGCCATTACGAATTTTACCGGACATTGTACGAACGGACATCTTTCTCTCATTCCCTCTTACTCCACCTCTTTTCCTTACCCTCACAATCTCAGTCTCTCTCTCTCTCAGACTCTCTATCTATCTTTCTCTTTCTCGTTTCAATATTTCTCATCCGTAGAACGAATACCCCGACTAATATATGGCTTCTGCCGAGCAACCGAGAGGCAACCAACCAACCAACCAACCCCACCCGAGTGTAGGTGGACGTACGTATTCATAAACGCGTAGTCCTCGTAATGCAAATCAGAGAAAGAGCTGGCAAATCTAAAGGGTGTGTGGCGTAGGAGGGGTTACGGAAAGAGGAAGAGAAATAGAAAGAGAAAGAGAAAGAGTGGGAGGATGGGGTTTAAAAGAGGAATAAGAGGGAGAGGGAACGATGCGGTTAATATTAATTCACCGTTGCTACGGTCCGGTTGGTCTGCGAATCACTGAGATTCGGACATCGAAGTCTGAGATTCTCCACCCTTAACATATCGTATTCGACTCGGACTCTCTACCATATATATTTTATATATATATATATATACATGGATACACATATATCATATATGATGTATACGCATACTGTTCTCTCGACGGTTATACGCGATGATATTTGCAGACGGATATCCGAAATCCTGAATCTGTTCGGACATACATGACGGTTATGTTGAAATAAAACGGGAGGACAAACGATTCCTGGATAATTCGGCTAGTTCGAAATCGGTCATAGGATGTTATGTGTTACTCTACTATCTATCATTGATTTTATTATAATACTATGTGAAGAATCCTTCAAGTATATATCATGATTTTATTATATCAATTTCTAAAACCTCTCTCGTTTCTATCCCATAAGAAATATTATACTAATAACATATATAAATTTAAAATCAAAGATTTGGGATGATCGTGAACGATGAGTAACTTTGATTTTGAAATCCAACATTGTGCAATAAGGATAATCACGTTTAATTTTTTCCCATTCCTTTTCCCTATTTCATCTTTTTTTTATCTTTAACCTTTTTTTTTTTTTGATTTTTTTTGCTCTTGCTTGTTTTTATCTCCCTTTGCATTGGTTAGCACGGATGTCTGAAATTAAAAATCGCAAAAAGGAGAAAGAAAGGAAAGGAAAAAGAGAGAGTGAGTGAGGAAGAGATGGAGATGAAGGTGGAGTAGTAGTAGTAGTAGGAGGAGGAGAAGAAAAAGGTGGGGGTGGTAGAGAGGTAGAGGTAGAAAGGTGGAGGAAACGGGGTCGGAGGCGTCGTGAGACTAACATGCCGTTCCATTATAAAGGCAATATCGTACGGGTCGAGTCTGCGCGGTATTACTAGCCTTCATAATCTGATGTATATTACGCATAACCCGCCGTGTATCAGGGAAAAGAGAAAGAGAGAGAAAGAAAAGTTCACGGGGGTATAGGAGGAGGAGGAGGAGGTGGAGGTGGGGTTCTTCGAATATAGGGAAAAGGAAGGAGAAAGGTAGTAGAAAGAGTTCGCGTACACCATCATCGTACAGTGTCCGCAGACTATATAGAAATGGTTTTGGCCAAAGAGTACTACTACCCTCACCGGTATGCTCGCTCGTAATAAGCATAAATCCTCCTGAGGCTTATCTAGCGGCGCCCAGAAGAACACTAAAATAAAATATCATACATTTTACCTTCTACCCATTCGTTTGTTCGTTTGTTTGTTCTCTCTTTCTTTCATTTTCTTTCTCTCGTATCAACCAAGAAATAAAGAGAAAGAAGTAACATCGTTACGAAGTGTATAGTAACATTTGCCACGATCTATTCTATAGAGAATAATAACCATAATCCTAGTCCATCGGTTTTATTCATCTTCAATTTGATATCATACTTATTGTATGTACGTGAAAGATTTTTTTTCATTTTATCGATACACACTTTATGTTGAAGATATATCGTTGAGATTCTTTTTTATAATTAACGAATAACAATTGGGGTTGGTAATGTTGATTATATATTTTATAGAGGATTATAGGATCTATAATTAGTAGTTTATTCGAAATTTATTAATTATATTTGTTTGATTGATTAATATCCATATCATTTTTATAGTCATTATACTTACACAAATATAATATAAGTGTCTTTTGAAAGATTTTAAATTTAATCAACACCCTCTCACAATTATCATTGAAATTTTTGCCAATTAACAAAACAACCCTTGCTAACGTCAAGTTAGTTTCCTTTACATAAGATCATAGAATCTAAAGTTACTAACTTATTCGATATTAACTAACTTGACGTTAGCAAGGGTTGTTTTGTTAATTGGCAAAAATTTCAATGATAATTGTGAGAGGGTGTTGATTAAATTTAAAATCTCGTATAACTTCGTATAATGTATGCTATACGAAGTTATTACGCATTATACTTACACAAATATAATATAAGTGTCTTTTGAAAGATTTTAAATTTAATCAACACCCTCTCACAATTATCATTGAAATTTTTGCCAATTAACAAAACAACCCTTGCTAACGTCAAGTTAGTTTCCTTTACATAAGATCATAGAATCTAAAGTTACTAACTTATTCGATATATCGATTAATTCTAGACGTATGAATGTATTTGTTAGATGGATTAATAGAAACCGAACGATTCGAGTAGTATGAACGCGATAATTAGAAATCGCACTGGGTGCCCAATTGAATAACGAACAGAACGCGTCGCGGGAGCAATCAGCGAGAATGCAGAAACGTAATTCCGTATCGGCGGTTGACGCGGCTGCCTTCGTCCGACGGGATTGCAAATTCCTCTTTCTCTTTCCACCACCTCCTTCTCCTCCTCCACCTCCACCTACTCCTCTTCTTCCTTCTCTTCTTGTTCTCCTTCTGTCGGGATAGTCAAATGAGAAAGGGATAGATAGTTTCTCTCACACCCCCATCTCACAGTTTCCATCTATGACAAGAACGAAAAGAAAATAAAAAACCCAGAAAATATCAGGGATCATATCGAGAAGGTAGAATATGGGGATGAGGGTGGTAGTGATGGTAGTGGTGTTGGTTGAGATCAGGGGGGGGGTTGGTGGTCCGTTCTTTCTGTCGGACTATTTTTTTTATTTCCATGAGTATGCGCGTTGATGCAACGAACGCGAGATGTTAGCCAAAGGGGCACGTACCCGTACCGGTGTAATGAGGCGAGATACATTTGCCCTCGATCATATATTACATATCCATATCTTTCTTTATTTCTTTATTTCTTTAGTTACTCTCATACACTTTTATCTATCTTTCTTTAATATAAACATACACATATAAAACTATATATATATATATAACAGTTTACACACGTATCTTTCATCCCTTTACTCATTCTATCTTTCAATATGTATATATACTCTCATTATCTATCTATCTATCTATCCATCTATCTATCTATCTATCTATATATCTCTTCCACGGGTTAGTAATAGTACTAGTAATAGTACTAGCAGTAATAGTAGTAGTAGTAACAGTTCGAAGGGGTGGCTATCGTGGATGGTTGGCGGAGAAGCTCGTCCAGAAAGAGGATCGTAGGTAGTAGGAGGGTTCGAGGGTTGGTTGTCGAAGGCCGGGGGGGACAGGAAGGGGATGGGGATTGGAGCTCGATGCCCGATCAGTCATTAGACAAGTGGGTATTCACATATATCGAGTTGTAAAATCGATAGGGGTGTCCGTTAGTCGTGTATCCTGGTAAGGAGTGCTGCTGCTGCTGCTGGTGCTCTTTGGTGGGGATGAGACGCGGACCGATAGAAATGGAGAAGGAAAGATAGGATGATGTTCGAGAGAGAGAGAGAGAGAGATCCTACAGATATTCCCCCTTCACCCCTTCCCACCTCTTTCAGTATCGGTCCTTTAAGTGAGAAAGAGAGATAGATAGAGTGAGTAGGAGAGACAGAAAGTCGAGTCTCTCTCTCTCTCTTTCTCTCTTTCTAGTTTCCTCTCCCCCACCCTCTTACTATGCTTCCCCTTCGACCCCTTTTGTTGCTTCGCCACCCTCCCGCAAGGCCCCCCTAGCCGGGGTTCTATCCTCCTCCACCTCCTGCCACCGCACGTATCCAGTCCTTGCATATTAATCCTGCCCATAATTCCCACTTCCCAGTTTGGGCAACCCTTCGCTTCGGTTGCCTCACTACCAACATCGAATGTGAACGAAAGAGAAGGAGGTGGAGGAGATGGAGGAGGGGGTGGAGGAGTATATAAGCAAGAGAAAGAGAAACATCAATGTTGGAGTGAGTGAGAGAGAGAGAGAGAGATAGGGGGAGAAAGAAAGAGAATTAGTGTGAGTGAGTGAGTGAGAGAGAAAGAGAATGCCAGGCCGTCTCCTATCGATTGGGGGCTTTCTTTCCGAGCGCGGCTTTTAATTGGCGTTCTCCTATAGAAAAGAAAAGAGAGAAACCTTCATAAGGGAGAGTACTCCTCCTTCTCCTCCACCTTCTCCTCCTCCTACGACGACAACGACAACGACGATGTAGTAAAAGGTTGCCTCTTCGACTCGGGACAGCTTTCATAGTCGGTGTGTGTTGTTCTATTGCTACTACTTGATCGAGGGAAAAAAAAAAAGGAGAATCCTATCCCATGGCATGGGAAACGTGTTACAACCAACACCAATACTAATACCAATCCTATCGATATCAACATCAACTATGACATACACTTTTTTTTTCTCTTTTTACCTTTTTAATGACTAAACTTTGCATCCGAGTTTTCCTAAAAACAACTTTTTACTTGGCTGTCAAATAAATGATCGAAAGATTTATAAGCAACGTTCGTTCTCGTTGAAGTTTACGAAATTTGATTTCTTAATCTAATTGCAATGTGTATTTGTGCACATTTTTAGATTGCTTTTATCTTCATTTGTGTTTCATTGTTTTGTATTACTTCTTTTTTTTATACTAAATTTTCTTTGTAGAATTGATGTAAAAAAATGGTATATAAAAATATAATACATAAGGATTAAAAAGTAATATATTTTATTTATATTTTTCTCGAAAAGGGGGGTTGGAAAAGGAAAAGAATCTAAGGTAATACACGGGTTGCAGTAAAATTTGTCTAAATTTTATTTAATCAAATGATCTCGATAGTAAAATGGATCTATTAGTTTTCTCAACAATTTTCAATATATTCAAATAAAAAGATACTTACATTTTGGATAATAATTGAAAATAAAAAAGGCAAATATTTTCAATAATTTATGTTATAACCAAAAGTAAAATCTATTTAAACGTATCTTAAATAAAATCATAAACGCGGGTTTTATCACTGTACTCAAATTTCTATAGAAAATTCTCTAGTTTCCTGAGATTATTAGTGGATTAGGTTTCGGACATTGGTTGGTTGGTTGCGCATAAGCAAACCCCTTATCCTTTTTCCCCATGAAAAAGGAATGGAAAGGAAAAGGAGACCACCGGGAAGCCGCGGAAAAGCGACGGAATCCAAGAGAAACGAGAAAGAGAGAGAGAGAGAGAGAAAGAGCCCCTACGTGTTTCGATGGTTATAACGACCTCCTCGTCCCGACTCATCATTGGTGGGCGAGCCACGAAATTAATACGAAGCAAACGGCCATCTTGCCTTCTCGTACAACGTATTCACACGCGCGTATAGGAAAAGGGGTAGGTAGAAAGGTAGGAAGGAGGAGGAGGAGGAGGTGGAAGAGAAAGAGAAGAGAGGTGAAAATGGAGGTTGGGAATCTGAAGGGGGGTTGAGTATTTCTAACGTAGAACATACATACACACATACATACATACATATATACACCTACAGTGAAAGAGAACAGCGCACGTCTATCGGAAAGGGTCAGAATGATAGGAATGAGAGAACCGCGAACCGGTCCGTCACGTGGTGTGCGTATGACACATATATACTAACATAAATAAATACTTACGCATGAACACACACACACAGAGAAATATATATACACAGTTACACAATGCTGCGTATGATGTGTCGTGCGAGTTTCATCATTCCCATCGAACATTTATAATATATATATATATATACATATATCTTAATATGTATTGGTATCAGTAGTTGTATTAGTAATGCTAGTAGTCGAGGTAAGTGCGAGAAAGCTTGGATCGTAGGTGGTGTGCGTGAAGATTGATTATACCGCGGGAGAGAAAATGTGATCAATAGCTCGACAAACAAAGGCCCACCAACGCCTATATCATGCAAATAGCAAAAATCACGGAGGATTAGGGGCTCGTTGGGGGGTGAAAAAGGGGTGAAGGTAACGGACGAGAAAGAGGATATATGAGGAGAATGAGGAGGAGGAGGAGAGTGGACCATGGTCAAGAAACAATGCCTTTACGCGTGTGGCTACTTCGTCCTTTACACGACACACCATATCCCTTTTTCTTTTTCTATCTTTCTCTCTCTCTCTTTCTCTCTTCTCGACTTTCCTACCCCCTTCGAATACACATACTCATATATATATATATATATACACCATGACTAACACCATGGTATAAACCGTCCTGCTTTAATTTGCATACGACCGATCGTGTCTTCCGATTCGATTCACCTTCGCGTCCTCACCCACCATCCACCTACCCACCCCCTTCAACGCCATGCTTCACGACCATCGATCAAGCCCCAGTTGTTTTTCATCCACCTCCTTCTCTACCACCTTCTATCTTTCTCTCTTTCTCTCTTGGTTTCCATCTAGGGAAGCCGATGGTCACTATAACACCCCCCCTGATCCACCCCATATACCTTACCGTTCGGTATATGCACACATACCAACAGAAAGCCCACTTTAACAACTGAACTCCCTCCCGCCCCCTCTCTTTTTATTTTGTTTTTTTAACCGAGAATCTCGCTAACGAGAGACTCCTCTTTTACTCGATGACATTGTTCACCCATAGCAGAAAAGGTGCTGTAACGTCACCCCTTTTCTTTTCACTACCACCCCCCAACCCCTCTTCTCGAGCTCCACCTTTTCCCACTCATTCCTTCTAACTACTCTTTCTTTCTTTCTTGTCATTTTCCCTCTGTCGGACCTTCGGATTCTCTACGGATCAGGGGGTGGGTCAACCTTGATCCTTTTTTTTTTTTTATAGGATCTCCTTAACGCCATGAGATTGTTCGTTTCTGTCCAAGACAGCGATACGAATTGAGTATTCATTTGGAGTACTATTATTTACTCTGTTCAATGAAATATTATACTTGCGATAATCGTTTGATATACTTATTAGGGTTAACCATAAAGTTTGTGAGTTTATATTTGTTAAAAATTGTTTCGTATAAACTGCATAACGTGAATTGTTTTAATCTAAAATGTTCATTTTAATTTTTAATTTAGCCTAATATTTATCCTACTCGGATTTGGTTTATTTTAACAACGGGGGTGGGGGATGAGGCTTAACTTTTGTCAGAGATACATTTTTATAATAATAGGAACGATGTTTTTATTTTATCAATATAAATTATATATCGAAGCGCTTCGTGACAATTTATCTGGAACCGTAGTTCTCTTAGTCACGTCACATTTCATTTATTTCCGGATTCCAATATGTCGCAGCAGTAAATTCTTAACCTTGCCTTAACTAGACGTAACGTTACTCAACGTACATTATCCGTTATCCAGAGCTTGCCGAGTTGATTTATCAAGCAACGTGTGTTTGTACGAATTTACGATCTACTATCCATAACGCGGGATTTAATTATGCTCTCCTCCCTCCACCCCCGCATGACGTTCGCGGAAATCCGATTCCAAAGTACGATTTTTCAATCGAATAATTTGGATGAGGTTTATCTTTTTATAGAAAAAGTACAATGACACCCATCCACGTTTTGACATTTTACGTTGATACGTTTTATTGTTTCTAAAGGATCTTATTTACAACTGATTAAAACGAATGAATTATCATAATCAATAAATATTTTAAAAATGATCTAACGTTTCAATCATTTTTCTTATCGATTTAGATTTATTTAAGAAATTATGCACCTTGACACAATTTATTGCATACCAATGATTTATTTATTTCAATAGATTTATGTAAACGTATTAATATAAAAATAACAAGAAACAAAACGCGAGCGGATAAACGAATGGAAGTGAACAGAGGGGTTTGGTGGACGGTGGAGGGAGGAGGGAGGGTAGAAAGAGATAGATAGTCAGACAGGTGTAGTCCGATACCGGTAAAAGTAAGTTCCCGCAACGTTATCGATCATAAAAAAAAGGGAAGTGCAAAACGTAGGAGACAATCGACAGATAGCAACACAGTTCGCAACATGTAATATAAAAGCAACTATACAAATGTAACTGCTGACCGACGTAACTCCAAGGTTCTTCGATTTTTCCAGTTATGCACAAAGCAGCAGATGCATTATTCGCGTAAGTTGCATTGAGAAGAAACTTGATCGAAAGTCTTCGAGAACTTTTTTTTTTTTTACATATGTATAATATTTATTTTACTTACCAAACCCCCCTGCCCCCTTGCCCCTTGCCCCGCCACGCCCCCTTACATACTCGTTCATATTAAATATTTTAACGAGTTTAAAAAAAAATCAAGACGCGAAAAGAAAAATTTATCCTTGTTTAAATGTTCGATTAAAAAAAAAAAATAGAAAAGGAAGGAATAATTAAGAAAAATATTCTAATACGCGTTAAACAAAATGAAATATGATTTTATTCAATGGAAGTAAAAATTCTTAACAAACAAATAAAAAAAAAAGAAGGAATGACCAATGTTGTTTGTTATCTCGTATATGCGAAAATAGGTGTCCCCTAACTACCAGAACAAGTTGAAAATATACGTAACAGATATACCTATATAAAAAGAGAGAGAGAGAAAGATGTAGGAGAGATGTCGGAGGTGTGAATTTTGTAAAATTGAAGCTCTCGCTCCTCAATTAACCCCCGGTATCATGGAAAAAAAAAGAGGGCGATGCCTCGACGAGGAAAAACAATTGATACGATCTCGTTCACATCGCCCGTTGCACCACCGTACGCGCTACAGTGCAAACGCATTCGGCTTTAAAATCGTCCCATCCTACCAACCAACCAACCAACCAACCAACCAACCAACCAACTCGGCTCGTTTTCTATCTCCTTTCCCCCAAACTCTCTTTCCAAACCCACTCCTATAACTCTTTCTCACTCTCACTCTCATTCTCACTCTTCTTTCTATCTCTATCTCTCTCATCGTTCGTTCGTTCATTCATCCATTCCTCTTCTCGCTCTTCCGGATACGCATTCGGTTGCATGAACTCGACTAAACACATGGATAGCTTTCGAGTGCTAGCGATTCATCGCAATTCATTCCGATTGATCGTGGAAACTCAACAGATAATCGGCTCTACATTGGTGTGTGGTGGCATCATCATCATCATCATCATCATCATCATCCATCGAACGATACTTTTCTTTCTTTTTTTTTCTCCTAGTCATCGATGATTCTACGTGACACTTATATCATTCTTCCTCATATACCTTTTTCATCGTAATTCCTCACCCTGTAGAAGAAGATAATGTAAATAAAAAGGATAATAAATACGATTCGAAGTATATAAACTGATATGTGTGTGTGTGTAAGTAAGTGGGGGAAGGAGAAAATTGAAGAGAATTGGTAGAAATATAGATTCCAAAGATGAACATGTGATAGTAAGAGAAGAAAGATGTGGTAAACGAGAGGGGTATAGGTAAAACGTGGAAGATGTAGATCTTGATAATCAGTCGATGACAGCTACTATCTGAATTGTTAACGACTCGTTGAACGATCGTTTTCACTAGGAACATGCAGGAGACATGAATAACTGCTATCATAACTGAGAACACTTCTTCATCATCCGAAACTTTAATTTTCTTCATTTTATTTATCAATGAAAACAGTAACTTTAATCCATACCATGTGATCATACATATACGTAGAATCTTTGATTATATTCTTATCGATTCCCTATTTCTATATATACGTTATATAATATATTACATAATATATATTCTCTCAATAAAATTAATAAAGAGCTTTTGGTAAGCTCCTTTAGGGGATATCGCTTACCTATGGATAAGCAATGCTTGCCCAGATGGTTTCGAGTTGAAAGGAATACGTCGCAAATGTGATTCCATATTTACGTCTTCGATAATGCGATTATTATGTATATATATGTTACCGTCAAAGCCGAAAATCAGTCATTGCTAGTAATTCCTCGGCATTTTCATCAATGCAAAAAGCATTCAGACGAAGTAGGAAACAGAAGAATTCTTACAGTTTTTCTTAAGCATTGAACATAATACTTTGATATTTTATAAAAAAATATTTACAGAGACTTTTCGAAGAAATGTCAGAGAATGCAATGCTGTAAATTGTGCATCTTTGCTATTTCTTTGAAAAATTTTGGTAAATATTTGTTATACTAAAAGTGAATAGATTTTAATAAAACTTATATTAAATAAAAGTACAGTCTTTTGTCTACGCGTAGAATACCATATCGAGTAAAAAATTTAGCATGTAAACTTCAGAAAATGTCAGAGAATGCCATGCTGTAAATTGTGCATCTTTGCTATTTCTTTGAAAAATTTTGGTAAATATTTGTTATACTAAAAGTGAATAAATTTTAATGAAACTTATATTAAATTAAAGTGCACTCTTTTGTCTACGCATAGAATACCATATCGAGTTATAAATTTAGCATGAAAAGTTCAGAAAATGTCAGAGAATGCAATGCTGTAAATCGTGCATTTTTGCAATTTCTTTGAAAGGTTTCGGTAAATATTTTTTATTATTTTATATTATTTATAATTATTTCTTTTTTTCTTTGTATGTTTTAGATCGGTCAATTGTTGGACGAGGTGTCAAGGTTACAACAAAATTTGCAACGTCTCCAAGATACTAACGCGCAAGCGACGGCACGCCTCGAGGAAGAACTCGAAGCACGAAGACAACACATCACAAGATTGGAGAGCAAATTGGAACGGCAGAGAGATTACGATGACCTGAAACGCGAGATAAGCGTGTTAAGGTCGGTTGATCTATCACAAATTCCAACCGGTGAACCTGGAAAAAGTCTGGAACACCTTTTAATGGAACGTTCCAAGGCCCTTCAACAAGCCGAAAGTTTAAAACCACCTAACACGCCTGACACGCTCGGTAAGTTTTTCTTCTTCTTCTTCTTTGTCTTTTTTTTTTTGCCCCCTATCAATCATTTTATCAAATCATCATTCCCGCGTGCGGATATTTTATATTTTATGATGTAAAATTATAATCGCGTTAATTCGAAGAATATCTTTCTTATTTTGTTTTTTTTTTCTTTTTCTTATGCAATTTTTTTTCATCCAATAATTACATTCCAAATCTTTTTACGTTTTCATTAACATTGAAATATTAGCAACAAATAATTCTGACACTGCTTTATAAACGTTTTTTAAAGCGTATTTACGAAACAGGGTTAATTAGAATTTATTAGAAAAGTCATTAAAATACGTTAAGGGAAACTTTACTTGTCTTTAACAATTAGTACATAACATGATTTAAGATTTCTCAGTCATTGTGATAAGACAAAAGTTTAGGCTACGTAACGTTTATGGTTAAAACAGATCAAAGATTATTTTAATTAGCATCATTTAGCACCGCATCGCTTTTCAAATTTCTATTTTGCTACTGCTCTGATCTTCGGTCGTCGCCGACTCTCTCTCCTCGAGGCCTCCTAACGTTGAATTATAATTCGAATCAAAAATATAAACAATACGAACAAAAATTATGCAACTTATAACAAAATAGGGCACGAGTCTCATGCTATGCGCGGATATATATCAAATAAACAAAAAAATAATAATTATAATCGAGGGATGACTGAAACAGCTTACGAAAACAATAATTTCGATTAAATAAACCGAAAAAAAAAAAAGAACAAATCAAATTTAACCCTGCTTGCCATTGTGTTCGCACTTTTCTCCAACTTATCTCTTTTCTCCTTTGTCTATCAAAATGATTTATTTTTTTTTTTGGTTACTTTCTGTTACTATCCACCATCTTTATTTTCCTTTTTTTTTTCTATGATACCAACGATTACCATTTTTCCACTATAACATTGTCTTCATTATTTCTTCTACTTCTTTTTCATTTTTTCTTGTCTTTTTTGTTTCGTTATCTGTTCTCTATCTGTTTGTCTCATTCTCTATCTCTCTCTCTCTCTCACTCTCTGTGTTTCTCTCCACTTTATATTCTCCCTCGAATCCTTCGTTGCTTAGGCTGCACTTTTTTGTTCGAGTCACTCTCACCGAAAAAAAAAAAAAAAAAAAAAAAAACAAAAAAGAAAACGAAAAATAAAGAAAACAAAAAAATCAGGTACCACCACGTGTACATGTGTATATTAAAAACGTACACTATCACGTAAAAGTTACTAACGTTACGGAACACATATTATCTCTCTCTACCCTATTCCGTCTGTACACCTCCGACATCTGCCCTACAACCCTTTCCCTCACCTCAACCTCCTCAACCTCCTCCTCCTCCTATCCCTCATCATCGACCTTTTGCCAAACGTTACCGAACGTCCCTTTTCCTTCATACGACATACCGTTCCCTCCCACCCCCCTTAACCACTTTTCCTATTCCTTTTACGTGCCCTCCTCCCTACGAAACGCAACACCCTACCTAACTACTACTACTACTACTACCACCATCATTCTGAACTCCACCACCACCCCAGCCCACCCCAGCCCCCTTCTTGTTGCCAAATCGTCGTTGCTGCCGCTGCTACTACTACTCTCCTCTTCTACACACTGGGATACGCAAATTTGTGGACGATATTCGCAGTATTTGCCCAGGCCCGGGCTATTGTTTCGGGTACGGAGTTTATTATGAATCGATCCAGGACTCTTCTCTACTACGTACGTACGTGTACCACCAAAAGAGGTGCCCACTTAAAAAGATATACATATATATAGTGAGAGAGAAAGAAAGAGAAAAAGAGAGAGAGAGAGAGAAAATAAATGCACGTCGCGAGAATCAAAGAGAGGGATAAAGAAAAAGAAAACTCAGCCCTTGTAGAGAATGAGAGGGAAAGAGAGAGAGAGAAATATACGCCAACGTCGACACTACCTATCTACTTACCCCCCCTTAAACCTCCCACCCATTATCATTAAATCCTTTCCTACTCTCTCTTACTTTTTTGAATTTAAAACAATCGAAAACCAAAAAAAAAACTCGCTCTCTTTATTCGTCGTCATCGTTACCACTCCCAATTTGTTGTTACTTTGTTTTTCTATCGTATTTTTTTTCCCGTCCTTCCTGACCTAATCTAACCTTATTTCCTTGATTCCTTACTTTTTAGGTTTTCTTAGAACACATCGGAGACAATTTCTCGAACGTATTTTGTTTTACTTGCGGACGATTGTTGTTTGTTTTATTTTTCATTTTTTTTTGTGGTTTAATCTCTTGTCGATTGGTCCAAAGTTTGTCTTTTTTTTTTTTTTCTCACTACAAAACACCGCTACCGCCACCACTACCCCCTTTTTTATCGTTTCGAAGATTCTTTTATTTGATATTTTCTTTTGTATTTTGTTTGTTTTTAATTCTTTTTTTTTTGTACTCGGGTATATTGTTATTTTGTTGGATAGAGTCCGAAAGTAAATTGATATTTATATCGAGGCACCTAACGCGACAATGGAAACGGAGAGAGTCTAGGTCGTATTACGAAACAAAAAAGAAAAGAAAAGAAAAAACAGGACAAATAATAGATTCGAATGAATTCGTGGAGAGAATCGAAACCAAAAAAAAAAGAATTAAGTAAAACTAAAATAAAACAAAATGTATAGAGAGATAAAGTAAGCCGACGATCAGAAAGTCAGTATCCTGTTTTTTTTTCAATGAAAAAAACGACGGAGATTATTAGGCCTGAGTTATCTGTAGTGCGCGTGCAACCGTGTTGACGGGGTCCCTTGTGTTTTTGGTGGTTGCAGGTGGACTATCGTCACCCCTGCAGCGCGCCTCGACCGCCTCGCCCCATGGGGTCGGAGGTGGGCCACCTTCGTCCCTAGTATCCTCCCAACAAGCCCCACCGCCACCTCCGACCTCGGTTTCCCTCCCGCCACGTTCCACGCCGACACCTTCCTCCGCAACATCGACGACTTCCAGCCTCCTCTTCCCCCCGCCTCTCCAAAACGTCGAAACCTTCGGCTCCTTCCTTGGCGAGGAGATCGTCGCCAACTGGAGGCGGACGTTGGAAAGGTCGATCATAAATCAACAACAACAACAGCAGCAGCAACAACAACAACAGCAACAGCAGCAGCAGCAACAACAACAACAGCAGCAGCAGCAGCAACAACAACAACAGCAGCAGCAGCAAGTCCAACAGGTGCAACACCAACAAGTGCAACAACAACAGCAACAGCCTCAACCACAACCACAACAACAACCACAGCAACAACAACAAGCCACTCAAATATCTCAATTAACGCAACAACAGTTGCAACAAGTCCAACCATTGATAGGACTTCATCCACCTACAACGCCAAGTAGCCTAAATCATCTTCCCTCACCAACAGAAGCATCGTCAAGTACCAACGTACCGAGTAAATCCAGCACACCATTGGGTACGACGTCGATGGGAACGACGACGTTAACCACGACGAATTTAGGCACGACGGGACTCGGTACAACGTCGTTGGGTACGTCGACATTGGGCACGGCGTTGGGTACGACGTTAGGTACGACGTTAGGTACGACGTTAGGTACGACGTTAGGTACGACGTTAGGTACAACGTTAGGGACGACGTTGGGTACGACATCGTTGATCGGTTGTCTTGATCCGAGCGAGAAGGCGTCGACGCCAGTTCCCGGTCACGAAACGCCGGCGCCGCAGACCCCATCCTCGACGAGTGCCATGACATCGCCCCCGAGCTTTCAACCGCCCACGTCGATGGTTGAGACGAGCACCTCCTCCGCCTCCGTCAACGGTGGAGGCGTCACGCCCAGTGCCGTGTCCACGGCGCCGCCACCTAAAAGCCCGGCGGATCAGGAATCCTGTCACAATAATAATAACAACAGTCATCATTTAGCTAATAACAATATCGGTGGGTTGAGCGTATTGGACACATTAAAAAGTCCCTTCCGTTTCGATGACAGAACGCATCCGTTCAGATTCGGTGATGAATTTGGTGCGGTCGGAATGGCCGGTAGACTTGGTGACTCCTTAATACCTAAAGGTGATCCCATGGAAGCGAGATTACAAGAAATGTTGCGTTACAATATGGACAAGTATGCCTCACAAAATCTGGACACCCTACACATAGCCAGAAGAGTACGAGAACTCTTATCCATACATAATATCGGTCAAAGACTATTCGCCAAATATGTTCTTGGATTGAGTCAAGGTACCGTCAGCGAGTTACTCAGCAAACCCAAACCATGGGATAAACTCACCGAGAAGGGACGGGATAGTTATAGGAAGATGCACGGTTGGGCTTGCGACGACAACGCGGTAATGCTGCTCAAGTCCCTAATACCCAAGAAAGGTGAGTACCGATGTGTTCCAACGATCTATCTCTCCGAATTATTCTCTCTTTCTATTTTTACATATATATATATATACATACATATACATAGAAGAAACTTGATTATCTCAAAACACGTACTACAACTCTGGCCTTCGACGAATCTAAAATATGATTGATCGAGATCTAAATTTTGATCAAAACTCTCAAACAACATCGTTAATCCATTAATGGTATAATTCAGTTACATAATAATACAAAATAATTGTTATCCGATGTTTCGATCAAATGATATTGTATCTCGATGAATCAGAATAAAAATCTGATTGAAAAATCTTCTCTTCTTACGCCTTGCACTGCCAATAATCCATCTCGCCGAATGACTAACAAATACATAACTAGCTGTATACATTGTTTTAACCTCTCTTGGCTGCTTAATACGGGAATCGATGGTACTTCTATTCGCTCTTCTAACCGCACCCTGCAGGAAAGGAACTTAATGCTCATCCCAGACGTCGAATCCCTCGGCACATTCGCGACAATCAAAATGAAGGGAAAGATATAGGTACTCATTCGTTTACGTTATTCTCGAATATCTCTTATTAGATATAACGAACGGTACGGAACGAAAACGAAACGGAATTGAACTGAAATTGAAACATTAAAAGAGAGTACAGTATGTTTCTCATTTTATTTAATCGCAACAAACATATTTCATAGAAATCATTGTTGGAAATTAAATGAATAGAATTAAGGAGGTTTTAGATGGATGTGATAAGCTATAGCAAATGAAATCAAACGAATCAATAGATTTGATTACATCGTGTCTTAGCATTGACTCTATATCCATGTTCTTATATCGATTATTTGCTGCGTTTGGCAGCCATATTGTTTAGTGATAATCGAAAGGAGAGACGAGTGTTTGATAATGATGAGCCATTGATTGTTTTTAAGAAATTAAATACAATAATATGTTTTTTATTTTTATTCTTATTTTTTTCTTATTAATAGAGATCAATTAAAATTTATAATATAAATATAGTAATTAATTAAATATATATATATTATAAATTTTATTTAATTCTTAAATATTAAATAGGTCAGATATTATAGGAAACGAGCTTTAGAAAATGTGATTCGAATTATATTTCAATTCAACGACAAACGAATCGAATTAGTTCGAATCGGAAGCAGCAGCTCCTCCCCCTCTTTGACCCTACCTCCCCACCACCCAAAGTCTCTCTTTCTCTTTCTCTCTCTCTCTTTCTCTTTTATGTAAAAAAAAAATATTAATATCAATCGTCAGAGGATGTCGATCGTCGTTCTCATAATGGCGCATCCTCTGACTTGTACGTCCGGTTTCGGCGTGCGAAATAAAAATAAAAATAAATTCAATAAAATAGACAGAGAGACTGAGAGAGAGAGTGAGTTAAAGAGAAAATGAAATAAATAAAGAAAGAAAGAGAGAGAACTCGGTGACAAAACATGAGTCATGCGTCAATGGATTGTCGGTTTCCGTCGGGATCACTGACAACGATAATCATCGAGAGAAAAAGGATGAGTGAGGGTTTTGGTGGAAGGGTGAAAGGGAGGTGAAAGTTACGAAACATTGAACGAGAAAGAGGAAGGAATAAAATATGCCCCATGTGTATATGTTTTATTATAATCATGCTGATTATTATTATTATTATTGGAGATAAAATTATATCTCCTTAAAATAATTTTTTCATTGATATTTATTTTGTTAAAAAAGAAAGATACTCAACCGAGATCATGGTTCTTGTTGCATAGTCATCGTCGTTCATAGATAAACTTCGATAATTGTGCGGCCGATAGTTCGTTGATCATTTTCAGTAGGATAAATATACCTTACTCATATTTCATGCACCTAAAGTTACCTTAATCGACGCGTGATTTATGGGCAAAAATCATCAAGACTTTATTTATCCCCCACCCCTCTCCACTTCCCCATCATCCCCCCGTTGAAAAGACCATAACCAGAGCTCGGCTTCTCTCTAACTCTCACGTCAGTAAGATAAGTTTTCATCGACTAAATACCTACCCTAGCCTAACGACTTATTACGTTAAAGGTGTTTTATAGATATATAGGATACTGGAAATCGTTCGAGCGTGCAAAAACCACCAACCTGTCTTTGAAGGATTCATTATAGGCCTACTCTTCACTATGTCAGTTCAGTCAATCTTAAATATTGTTCATTCGTTTCTCCTATTTGTATTTAATTCATTTATTTATAATCTACATTTTGTCATCGAGATATTCATATGAAAAATTACTGTTTTTTATTTAATTTAACTAACCCTTATTTCATAAAAATTTATCAATAGTAGGATAAAATAATGAATTGTACTTTTTCCAAACTTAATTTTAGTCATAACTTTTGTTAACAATTTTAGATTGAACATAAACCGATAAAATTATTTAACAATGAGATTAAACTTAAATTGATTAGGATTAATGATCGCGGGTAGAATCAGATGTTAAAAAAAATAGTTATAGATGATAGGTATATCGTTGAAAGTAAAAATAATGAAATAACATTTTCGTAGCAGACCACTTCATGACTAATCCAGCAACAAACATATCTGGATGTCGGCCCACAATTTAATGCAACGCGTCCGAATAGACGTTTATTATTGCCGGCCCCAAGGCAATGATGTTAGACCAACGTGAAACGAACGCACATTGCATCGAAGACTACTAGCATAGGTAGTAGAAACACAATTGATCTAAGCATACCAATGTACGGATGCGCTTGCCTTCAAGAGCAACGCACGGACGAGATTACGGTAATAAAGATAGTTGGTACCGGTCCAAGTCAGTTTATCGCAGGATTTTGTTTCTTGTTCAAACGCCAACCATTCGCTGAATTCGTCGTCTTATTCCTCCCACTCTTCCTACTTCAATACTCCCACTCTTAGTACTGTTCACCCGTTCCCCACTTCTTCGTCTTAGTTGTCCTCATCGAAGACAACAATTTCTAAGTTGAATTGCATATGTTTCCTTTCTAATTCGAACGAATTCGTACTCACTTATTTTATTTACATCATCATTTTGATTATTTGTATATATATTTCAATGAATATATCATAAGTTGTGACGTAATTTCTATTGATTTTAGGTATCACATTATTTTCTAATATGCCATGTGTTTGATAAGAATTTTGATTAAAAATTTCATCGATAGTTACTTATTTATTAAAAAACTTTTAGGTTGGTATAATATTTTTAATAGAATCAAATTAATTTTATTTTTCAACTGCTACAATTTATAAATAAGAATTTGATTAACAATTGAGTATTTTCGTTGAATAATAATATTTGCAATTACTCTGAAACTCGTTTTTTTAAAGAAACTATGAAATTGATCAGAAAACTTGTTATGCAATCGGTTGCCACGATCAAATAATTTCAGCAACAGTAGATAGATTACCCTAAATCGATAAACCATATGATAAGAACATAGAAGACAAAAGATCGCTGACCCGTTTCGCAGTTGGCGTCGTGAAACCTTCGCTAGTGTTTTTTTTAATTGGTCTCTCACTTTATTCGAACAATAAGACGGTCGATTCGTTGCGTACCGATTCTCGAGTATGTATTTCTTTTTATTAGATACAGTAATAAGAAAAACGACGAGTTGTTAGTTGGGGAAGGTGGAAGGGGAGGTAGAAGAGAGGATTTTAGGTGTAAATGAAGGAAAAAAAAAGAAAAGAAAAGAAAAGAATGACGATTAAGACGCGTACGCAAAAGATGAGGACGAGTTTCCACGCGTATTTCTACGCGATTCTAAATAAAAAAAAAAAAGAAGAAAAACAAAAAGACAATGGCTACCATTGGTGCAGCTCGAACCAACTAACTGGTAGAAACAACAACGTAATATAATAGTATCGTTCGGATGGGACGACGCAACCGGTAACAACGTCTACGCAATAATCGGCGTTGTGTTTCTTAACAGTCGGTTCGGTTGCTTAGGGAATTCTCACGAAATCGTTCCAGATTTTGTAATCGGCCATTGTCGACGAACCGACTCGAAGTAAATGGCGACACACAGTACTACTCGATCTATTGTGCTACGCGCGACCACGATTTCTCGTTGATCTAATCATCGATGCTCGAAAGAAACCCAAGATAGAAACTTCAACATTACCATCATCACTACCAACAGCAACACCTAAATCTTATCGTTTCGATGAACAAACTTTCTCTACTTTACTTCTTTTTTTTTTTAGGATATAATTTGGGTACAATGTTTTATTCTTGTATCAAATTGGATCTATCTTTGTCGATTGTTGTTCAATTATTTTAGAATTTTTCTTAATAGAGTGTTCATAAATCATTCCTATGAACAAACTTTCTGTATTTTTATTTTTTTAGGTTATCACAATTGGGTATAATATTTTATTTCTATATCAATTTGGAATCTTTCTTTATCGATTGTTGTTTAATTGTTTTAGAATTTTTGTTGATAGAAAGTAGGTCAAAGAAAAATGATGAGATAGAAAAAAAAGAGAGAGAGAGAGAGAGGGAGAGAGGGAGAGAGACAAAAAATCAGAGCGGAAATGGTTAATTACGCGAACCGCCTGTAAACCGTCCGAAGTTGTATTCGCGCGAAGCAGAGATACTAGACGATAATTAGTTGTGTTCATCGTACGTTACAATCGTTACCAGGCGTTAGATCGCTAGACGTTAGATCGAGATCTAACTTCTTCACGACTATAACGTTAACTTTGCCTTCTTCTAATTTCTTTATTACCTTTTTCTACTTCTACTTCTTCTTTTTCATCGTCTCTCTCAATCTCTCTGACTCTGACTCTCTCAGTTTCTATCTATTTATCTCTTTTTATCTTCATCTCTATTTCACTTCGAAGTTTCATGAAGATTCTCACTCGAGAAAATGCCGCTGGATATATCTCGAGACGGATATACAATCGTGGAAGCACACCTAACTAAATTCGCACGCTTTTCTTTCTATCGTTTCTCATGCTTTTACGTTCGATAAACTTCGTTTTGTATAATAAATATATCATTATTAATTCTCTTACATGATTGTTATTATTATTATTATTGATAGTAATAAACGAGCTGTTTAATTCGATAGTGTTTTAAGTCCAATTGTGTCAGTTGTTCATTGTTCATTGTAAAATGGTTTTGGTGTACCTGAAAACAGAAACACCAAAAACAAATTGACTTATGTAAAGTTTACAAATGTGGTAAAACAAGATTTAACTTTGAACAATCTACCCCGGGTGTGATACTTTTTTAAATAATTAAATACGATTTGAAAATAGATCTTACATTTGTTTTGAATTTTAATTTCTACAAAAAAATTGGTCTGTGTGTACTTATGTATGCATGTTAGAAGTTATACTTCTTTTGCGTAACCAAATATTTGTTTTCCCAGCCTATGCGCCTTACAACATTCCGCGTTTGTTTGTGATGGATACTTTCTTTTAAATATATTTTTTTAAGGATAGTAATAGGTATTACATTTTTCTGCATTAGTTTTAGAAATCTCGAAAACTGAAACAGAAATTTAAATGTATACTGATACTAGTCAAAAAGCTGCATTAGGATATAGTTTAATAAGAATTATTGTAGAAAATAATTTATAAATAACTAAGATGCATTTTCATTTTTCAATTCTTTTGATAGAATATTAATGCGCATGGTTTCTTCACAGTGCAAATAAAAAGAAGATGGTGTCTTCCAAAATCTTTCATGGTTTCAGTGTCATTAGCTTCTTCTCATTGTTGTAAAAAATAATGCGCTCTCTCTTCAAGTAAAATGATTGATAACCTATGCGGAGAGAATAAGTTTTCTAATAATTTCAATAAATATTTATTAAAAGAATTATAATATTTGTTTCTTTTAGAAGCAACATTATTATTTTATCTTTTAACAGATTCATGTCTTACTTATTCCTTGTAACTGCGGTTACATTTTATTCGCATAATAATTGCATGGAATCTCTGCGAAAAAGACAATAGTTTACAGAAGTCTTCAATATTATTTTTTCTTTCGATGAACAATTAGGTTATTCATTACCTGGAACAAAGTGTGGCAATATATTAT